>NC_081195.1:36274212-36499212 GCF_902713425.1 Acipenser ruthenus | reverse complement strand
TCCTTCTCCGTCACCTGCACACAGCACCATTCTACCAGCCTCCATGTCCCTACAGAATACAGCAACCCTCTGCTGTCTAGGATGTGAAAGAATTTCATACTGCTTGTAAATGTAAGAAACTGAAACCCTGATAATGCATGTACAGCACTGCACCACTGATGGTTTCTGATGTGTGTGAGTTTATAGATGCTGTTATAGCGTGCGCCATGCTGTTTCTAACTAGACTGTCTCATGAGAATGAGGACGCACAGTATGTGTTTATACATTGTATAAAGTAGGGTAGTATGTGATAAAAGCTGATGCCCATCCCACGAGTGTGCTTACTGGCCATTCTGACCTTGAATGAGGTGAAAGTCAGCTTGTATCTTACACACTATACAATATAATATATATTTTATAATATCTAGTTAAACAGCTGGGTGACGTTCCTTCTGTCTGAAACAAACTGTCTGATGCAAAGAATTTTTAGATGGCCGTATCACATTCAGGGTCTACTATATATTTTATAATATTCTCAATTTATAGACAGCAATGTGAAGCAAGGCACAGTATACTAAAATGAAGCTTTCTGTCCTTCACGCTTCATAGCTGACAAAATACATCTGCCATCAGGTCACACAGGTGAAGGTCACAGAATACCAAGCCAATCCAAACACTTTAAATAAAGTGACAGGAGTCTACAATGTTTCATGGATTTGCATTCAGAGAAAATCCATAAAACAGAAATAGGTTAAAACATCTATAAAATAAATACACCCACCCCGTTTTGGATAGTTCAGTCATCTTTTGCAAGACACAGTACAGATCATTACAGCTCCAGTTACCAGAATACAGGATTCAGATCTTTCTTTAGTAGGTGCTAGAATGTATGCAACAGTAAATAAAGACAACTTTGTAAAAAAAAAAAGACCATCAAAATACTCACTAGAAGAATGTTCAGTAAATGTGTGTTCTAGTACTGAACTGTTTTTCAAATAACATATTAGTCGTTAGAATTTGGTGGTGGTTTATAATTTTGTTTTCTTTTTTTTTTTTTTAAATGATCCTGACCAACATCATCTATTCTGTTTTAAGTCTTCAAACAGTAAATAGGGAGACTACATCTCCACGTTCCTAATGGAAAAATCCAAATAAATAAGTGATGCACTTAATCAGCTTAGTGAAAATGCAAAGCTCTGGCAGCAGCAAAGTGACTTAATGAGCAATGCAACTGATTTACAGAGAGAGAGAGACAGAGAGAGAGAGAGAGAGAGAGAGAGAGAGAGAGAGAGAGAGAGAGAGAGAGAGAGAGAGAGAGAGAGAGAGAGAGAGAGAGAGAGAGAGTAATCTAGGGGCTACTTTACAAAGCTGCTTTTATATCAAACAGACTCATTTATTTAATTAAATAATCAAATAAAGTTTAATACTGGACCATGTAACAGGAAAGGCCACTGTAGCTCAGCTGGCCATGGAGCAGAAACCACCCAGTTAATACATTCCTTTAAATCCTAATTAAAGATACATCTTAACTATATGTATAAATATTAGATTTTATATTTGAATGATTCATATTTCAACCCCCTAATGAACTTAGTTACCCAGTTCTTCTGTATTTAATTACAGTCCTCTACAGGACTGTGACAAGGAGGACCCTGTCGCTGTTTCAGCTGCGCTGCTGCTTAGTAAACAGGAAGGCTGGCTTGGAGCTGATCGGGAGGTCCTGATTGGCTGGAGAGGCATGCCCGGGGAGCCTATGCCTGTTTAAGAATGCATCGGTGCCAGCATTCGAGGCGACTGCAACGCCATGCCTGCACAGACGGGCGCTGAGAGAAAGCTTCTGTGTTCATGTACACAGAGGAGGACAGCGTCCACTCAAGACAGAACCACTGCACGAAACCCTTCCACTCCAAGACGGTGCTCATCGGCATCGCCCAGTCGAGGCTGGGGTCGCCGGGAGGACGCCGGGTTGGCTAAGTCAAAAGATTTGATCCCAACAACAGTATAGCGAGAGTTTCATAGGCTAGGTTCCTGGAGTGGGATGTCGTTTTTAGTAAACTCATAACCCTGATGAAGGCTTGATTAAATTACCTATGACAATTCAGGAACAAATTTGAAATATTGTAAGACTACCTACAAGCACCAATGTGGATGCTGTATGCACCGATCATAACATATTCTACACTGTGGACACGATAACTGCCTTGAATTTTCAGAAATCTTCTCCAAACTTTTATCCTGCGCTCACGGTCTCCAGTAAACATTCCAGGTTGAATGTGGGTAAAATCAGATAAAATGTTGGTTTTATACAACTGGATCAACCTATAGACCAATGAGGTCCATAATTATGAGGACCATGTGTGTGGGAGCGTGTGTGTGTGCGTGCATTCATGTGTGGGACTGTGTGTGTGTGCATGCGTGCGTGTATGCGTGTGTGGCAGCGTGCGTGTGTGCGTGAATGCGTGCGTGTGTGCGTGGGAGCGTGCGTGTGTGCGTGCATGTGTGTGTGTGTGTGTACTGGTTTATTTGTGGATTGGTAATGACAGGCTGGAGTAAAGTGCTTTGAGAATCTAGCCCATGGCTTTAAAGTTATGGCCCCTTTGCCTTGTGCTGCTCTGGCGCTGTGAAACTGGGCAAGCGCAAGGGTGGGCAAAAACATTTCAGGTCTATAGTACCACCACTGGTCATAGAAAGTGCATGAATGAAGTGTCTGAATTAAGAGTTAATACATTAGCTGACGAGAATGACCTCTTTCAACTTTAAAAACTGCAAAACGAAGCATATTTCAAAGTAACCCAAATTTAGATAAACATCCAATTCACCAAAACAATTTCAAGCAAAGGACAAAGGTTTGATCACAGTGAAAGAGGGACAGAGATGAGGCTGGCAGACTTTACTGCTTTAGTTAGCATCCCTTTAACTATTAAGAAGCATTTGGGCCACAATTTCAGTCTTTCATTATCTCCTATATTGAATTTTGAATGGAGAAAAACTGTCAATTTGACATAAACAGAACCACAGACCTAAGTAATATAATTCAGGGTATCTCAAGTTGTTTGCTGGTTTTGTAATAAAGATATGCCTCTTTTGGTCTTCTATTGAACGTATTGTATAGAACCCTGGATTCTTTACAGAACCTGAGTTCTTTTCTACATTGTGTGAAGCAACATTGATCACAGTGATTAATATAATGCTGATATGGCTGCCCAGAGCAGAGGAAAACTAATGTATAGTGACTTTATTATTGTGCAAGTGTGTCATTTACATTGTTTTGTTCAATTTTGCACCCCATTAGTTTTCATGGTCTGGGGCAATTTCTTTGTTCTTAAAATAAAAAAAATTAAAAATGTGACATTTCACTGATACTAGGAGTTTTTCTTTTCATTGCTCCAAACTAGAATGAATACATAGATAACAAAACACCACTGTTTGTAAAAAGAAAGCAAACTGCTATTGTCACAGAACTAGCAACTAACAACTATACCCTTATAAAAGTGTACCATGTAAATGTGCAAGTCATTTTGTATTTTTGCCATGCATTTACCATAGTTTACCATTAATATGCTTTACTATACTCTGTGGGCTTTACTGAGCTTACCTGTGCTTTTGTTACACCTTGCCACGTTGTTATTTTTATAAAGGAAGTACATTTACTATATAAGGGAAGCTTGCAGGAGTTCTTAAATAAATAAAAATGATTATATCTCTATAATTGTAGTAAACAAATCGGAAGGCTTTTGAAAGCTATATTTAATTTGCTCGTAGTAATTGTACAGAGTATGTAGAAAAGGTTACCATATTCAGTCATATCATGCTAGTCTTCTTCGTTTATTTATAACTTTCCTGACAAGCAAAATAGACTGATATAAGAGGATAAAAACAATGTGTAGGCCTCCCGTTAAACGTCATAACTCATTATGATTTCTCTAAACTCTACATATCAAGCAGCCACGCACCCAGTGCGCCTCAACACACTAAAACACAATAGTAATAGCATATTAGCCACATAACTAGAATAAAGGCTTGCGTTTAAAACAAAAACACACAAAGCCGCCTCACTTTAGTCTGATAATACCTTATTTGTATCAACCATGTTGTCAGTTTGTTAGTTTTAGTAAACAAAACCCATTGTAAGTTACACTTTGAAATGTTTACATTTTTTTGTGTTTGTGATATTCTGTCTCTTTAATATCCTCTTTCATTTCGTGAGAATTGATGTATCCGATGTAACAAACGGTGCACCTTCCCTTTTAAATGAAATACCCAACACGAATTCCCATTGGATGGTTTTAAATTCTGGCATACGCAGTTTTTTGTTTTAACTTCATTTTTAATGACCTCTGGCGTTAGAGTATTTGACTAAATCTACACCGTGATTACTAAAAGAGGACTCGACAGCTTCCTCTGCTTTCTAAGTACACGCACACATTTACTGTTTTTTATTATTATTTTTTTTTTACTAATAAAAAGACACAAAACTGGTTTGGTTGTATCCAGTGATTAATGCTTTGTGCTCTGCTGAGTAGGGCATTCTCTCTCCCCTCCCCCTCTTCCGAAAACGGCATTAAAGCAATCAAAATGGTAATGGTGATCGTGAATGGGGGGCCCATCCCCCACGTTCAAATTCTGCAGACTTTCCTCCATCCTAGGTGGAAACGACACCCCTTCACTAACAAAAATGGAAGCTTCCACTATGAAACTCAAGTGGCTTGGCAAAAAAAAAAAAAAAAAAAAAAAAAAATCTATATATATCTTTCAAACAATATTCAAGCTCTCGGGTTTTCGAAAACTACATAAAAAAAACAAAACAAAAACACGTGCAATAAATCAAAAATAAACGTACACTCCCCACTTTTTAATATCATAAAGTAACACTTAATTGCTTATGAAAAGCACACAGACACACGCACGCACGCGCGCGCGCACACACACACACACACAGGCGCTGTTCTTGGTCCTGAAAAGACCACATTCCAAAGGAAACGCGATCGATTGAACTTATGAAAAGCTCCATTCATTCCACACGGGGGAGATCTCGGGAAACACAAACAGATTGAAACAAAACTGGTGCTTAAACTTGATTCCTGTTTAATAGGTTTAAAGGTTGGTGACATACTGCCACAGCTAAATCAACTTGATAAATTCGGTAAGAAGCGAAACCGAGAGAGGATGGTAGCTCACTGTGCTGTACAAGTGTTACTGAAGCGTTCAATGGCATCTGTTCATGGTCCTGAAAAAAACACGAGCAGACCGGCGGCGCTCGCTAAATTCAGCTAACATCCCCAAACACGGGGGGGGGGGGGGGGGGGAATAAAACACATTAAACAGTGTTCCTGGATAAAACACATTAAACAGTGTTCCTGGATAAAACACATTAAACAGTGTTCCTGGATAAAACACATTAAACAGCCAGCGTTTAAATAACAAAGTTAAAATTAAAGACACGTTTCACACACGATTATAAAAAAGTGAAAGTGAACTCGAATCAAAAGCTAACACGTCAGACCAGACGAAGAAGGGTACACAAGCAACTAAGAAAAAGGACATCAATACAGCGGGTTATTTATTTAAATAGCTATATAACTGTATTCCTTTGTTAATTTCAGCTACACATACCCAATTTCAGCGTATTGTTAATTTTTTGTAAAAAAATAAAAAATAGTGAGGATTTAAGATCATTTTCTTTACCCACACTCCCGAAACATGTCGACCTACTCAAAATGGACGCTAAAATTCTCAACATTTCATTGCTGCCCAACTTATAATAAAGCAGCAGAACAAAACATAATGTTTGGGCTTAGCTTTCAGACAGTGGAAATACTGCATTTTTTTGTTTGACCAGAAATGGATCCAAGCATATTACTTGTTAAATCGTCCTTCGCTATACTTATTTTAACTTCAGATTCCGTTCTCAAAAGTAAAACCAGGCTTCCCCTAAGACAAACTGCTCGATAAATTATGTAACATTCAGCGTATTCTTAAAATCTTACTTGTTTTTCGCATATTCTTGCTTGTCTTTCGTGGAGTTGTTTCTTAAGATCCCCGTTCTAAAATGAAGCAAAAATATGATTAATGACCTACAATAAACAGTTGCTTAATCCTCGCTCGGTTGATAAAAAAAAGGCCAAATTATCGCCTCCCGCGATTGTTTCGTAGCACAGCACAAAGGCACCGAATCGAGTGCCGAATCAAGGGAACAGAAGGGAAAAGAGATCTAAGCTGATAAAGTTTTTTTCCCACCCAGTTCGACCACAGCTACCCTTTTATTACACTGAGATAATAATACTTTAAGAATTGAATTTACCTGTGGATCCTGTTTCATCTGTGCAACTAGTTTCTAAAGAGAAAAAGCATAAACAACAATTACAAAAGTGTTTCAATTAGTTAGTATGTTTGGGAGGAACAAAGACCCAAAAGCTAATACTGCGAATCAGTTTCCAGCGGCGGGTCATAAATATTCAAGTCTCGTCCTAACCTCACACGGCTCCTCCGCATTATTACTGGAATCCTTGTTGCTCTAAAAAAAAAAAAAAAAAAAACTCAGCAAATTCCCAAACTACTCAGAAAAGTGAAAAATCCCTTTCCTTCAATGACACGCACTACTCATCAACCGATAATGAAACAAAACAATCTGTATCATACACTTATGTTGTAAGAATGCACATCTTTCATGCTTGATCCCGTCAGTTTTTTTCCCCTTTTCGTTCTCCCTCTGTCGCTCAGTGTTTGTTCTCATTCGCTCAAGACCGTAACAGGATATAAAATAATACGATTTTATAATACCTGATGACACTGAATTTCCAATTTCAATGCGTCTTGTAGGCCCTGTACGTCCATGTTGTGACTTTCAAAGCACTTTTCTTTCACTTTTAAAGCAATCGCGAAGAAGTTTTGCGGAAAAAAGAAATTTTAAAAGCGACAATAACAACCGAAAGAACAAGTACTCGGGCTGCAAAGCAAGTTCTTGCCTCTTTGCTGGGGACACGACTCGTCACTCACTTTACGCCACGGCGGAAACTCTTACAAAGACGGCGCAAAGACTTCAGCACCTGGACAGATCCACTGCTATATTAATCCCGCCGCGACGCGCTTGCTCCGGGTGCTCGTTATTTTCTTCTTTCGGTAATTATGAGTTGAAAACCGAGGGACTAGATTTAGTCCGAGTCAGCGGCTTGATTTCACTTTGCCTCAGGAAAAGTTGCGCTTCGGCTGTCAATGCTAATTCGAAAGTTCCCGGATGGAGCCGTGAAAGAAGAACAGAACTCTCTCTCTCTCTCTCTCTCTTTCTCTCTCTCACAAACACACACACACACACACACACACACACAGTGCACATGCGCGCTCTACAGTGTACACTGGCAAGCTGCTAACTGATCTTGCAAACGAAACTATTTAGGAAAGTCTTTAGTGGCAATTTATGTGTTTCCAGTATTCTTACATTGTGTATTGTTGGTCCCACAAGCCTTCAATAGCAACAAGAGCTCTTGGGAATATTTGGGAATGTGTAGACATAATGAATAAATAAATAAATAAAAACTTCCCATTGTTTCTGCATGTTTAACATACCTGTGTCAAGGGGAAGTGTGTTTCAAAACAAACATTGGAGGTACTTATGGGCTTTTGATGCCATGGCAACGACACTCAAATCTATTAATGTGTTTGTAATGTCATTTACTACATAGTTAACGATGTAATGATCTCCTATCCATTTCTAGTTAAACCCCCAGGCATCATGGTACTGAGTCTATCCATTTATTTTTATTCTTCTGTATTGAACATTATCTAATTTTATTTCTTCTTAAACTACACATTGTAGGTAATTTCTGACCTACATTTTTGTAAAGTGTTGATCTATGTGATTTTGCATTCTTTTATATAATTGCTCTTCTACACATTTTATTTTGTTTATATATATACACACACACACACTACTGTGCAAAAGTCTTAGACATGTTGCATTTTTTCTACACTGATGCATTATGAACATCAACAATTTACTCAAAGCCTCCACTGGTGTGTTCTACTATTGTAACAACCTTGACTTGCATAAAGAAGGACAAACATTGAGTGAAATAGCTCACATCACTCGATTTTCAAGGTGTGGTATCCGAAGCATAATCAACAAGTACAGAGATAATATCCTTAAGGAATAGAAAGAAGACAAGCGTTGAATTGACAACAGAACTGACAGAAGGCACAGGTGTCGTTGTCCATCCATCAACAGTCCAAAGCACCTTTGATCATTGTTCCCCTTTCTTAACAGAGGTATTGTTACTGCAACACATCCTTTAAGTCCTGATTTCAAGAGTGACCATCGTACTGTTGATTTGATCAGAGTAGAAAAATGCAACATGTCTAAGACTTTTGCACAGCAGTGTGTGTGTGTGTGTGGGGGGGGGGGGTGTACTGTATATATTGAAGAAAATGATTTTCATATAATATTTTTTAATAATTACTGGTAGCTACAACGTTTCAGCTTTCACCTTCTTCATATAGCATGACAGAAATATTAAGGTAGACTGATGTCCGTTTGTCTGAAAGCTGTACAGTGGATTACAGATGAATGTTCTAACCAATCCTAAAAATATGCATTGTCTTCCAGGTTCTGTCCATAAACACTTCCCTTAAAAATCCTCTCATTTTTTTTTTGCTTAATGTGCTTTACTTCAGTTGTGTCCATTGTTTGTTTGTTTGTTTGCATTCCCCAGAGGTAGTGTTAACCATAGGAACACTATAGTGCCTAACTTTGAGCTGAGATTTGAAGGTGTTTTCCATTAATAACACAGGTGTTTTTTTATGTTAGAACAGGACCAGCAGAAAATAAAGATCTGTGCTAACTATAGAGGACCTCTTTAAACCATAGCTCAATGTTATACTGCCGTAGTGTGGAGTAGTGGTTAGGGCTCTGGACTCTTGACCGGAGGGTTGTGGGCTCAATCCCAGGGGGGGACACTGCTGCAGTACCCTTGAGCAAGGTACTTTACCTAGATTGCTCCAGTAAAAACCCAACTGTATAAATGGGTAATTGTATGTAAAAAAAAAAAAAGTGATATCTCATAACAATTGTAAGTTGCCCTGGATAAGGGTGTCTACTAAGAAATAATTATTACTGTTTTCTCTCATATTAGTATATTACTGATGTGCTGTTTTGAGTGGTGTTATCTTCCTTTACTTCTAGGACAGTCTGCAGTCCTTAGTGGAGAGATCTTTCTTAAAATACATTTGAGAGTGACTCAAGTATCACGAGGAGGAAGCTGACAATTTGGATTGTATCCACTTGGAAGACTGTTAACACTTTGCACATGCTCCCGGTGTTGAAGGGATATTGTAAATGTACAGAATTTTAATCAAAAAATAATTATGATTCTTTTAGAGATATGAACAACCTTGAAGACCAACCATGCCTGGTTTCTGATGAAGTAGAATGCTCATCTGTGGAAGAATGCAGTATATGGTCACCAAAGAAATATATATTTTAGTAAATACTGACATCATTCATACACGCTTGTTATTGATTTGCCGTTTGTCAAACTCAGGAGGAGCCCTTATATCAGGCCACAACATTAAGTTGGGTGGAAGTAGTTGGTTTCCTCTCCCCCACCCACTTCCTGTGTTACAGGTAATTGTACCCCACATAGTTTCCTGTGTGAAGCACAGCGTAAATGCAAGGCTCAGGGATGTCCTATTACATGTTAAGCTGAGAAACATGAAGCCACTTAGTGGCTTGGAACAGTTTCCGGAGACAAGGTTTCATGCCACTGCACGGCACACCAGGGGAGACTTGGGGTTTGATACAGTAAAATTCCTGGTCTCCTGGTCTCCTGGAACCAGGTTTCAAGCCACTATTCCTAAAAAAGGTGTTTTTGTTCCCTCTTAACAAAGAACGACTTGCACCTATCAGGAAAAAATAGCTTTGAGTCAGGTTGAAAATAAAGTGTGGAAAACAAAACAATTATCTTTCAACATGATTCAACAGTTAAGCCTTCTAAGCACTACATTGTACTTGATCGGATCATATAGACCCGTTTTTTTAAATTCTCCAACTGTAGTTTTAGCTGTAGAGACAAGTTCCCGCCCCTGCTTAAACGTGTTAACCCCTACCCGCATGTTTAATAAACATGACCCCTAGACTGCAGCAGTTATAAATAACATCTTCTTCACCTTCTTCCAGCATGAATAGCAGCTGATTAATCTTCCCAAGCACGCACGTCAAGTTACAGAAATCATTTGCAGTGTAGAGGGCGGGGCGCCGCCTTTGGCGTTCTCATGGGTCTCTTACTTGACTATATCGGTATCTGTTTCGCAAGATGTGCCGCAGCCTCAACTCCTCATTAGCCAAAGGGGTATGTTCCCCAGTAATTTGACAAGTAGAAAATGAAAGTGCCCGGCGATAAACTATTCGGGTTATTTTTCTTAAATTTAAAGTTAAATTGTAGTAAGCCAATTCCCTACTTCAATCTATATAAAATACAAATTAAAAAATAAATTAAAAAACGGTTCACAGTATTAACGCTGGGTAAAAACAAAAGCACATAATAAATCACTGATCTGACAAATTTAAAATACACCCACATACACACATAGATAGATCGATAGATAGACAGATAGATAGATATAACGGCAACATAACCAGAATGAATGAACAATTTCCAGTAGTTTTATATGCTGTATATCACAATGAACTTTCAAAAACCCGCCTTTGATTTGAGAAGTGGCGTTCTCTTGAAATGTGGTATATTCTTAGGGCAATTAACCTCGAACAATACCTTTTTTTAGATATATAATTATTGAGTATAGGAGATTATTGCAAATGTTTAACAATTAAGAACATCTGTGATTTAAAAAAAAAAGCAAAATGTTGATTAAAAAAAACATTACACGCACAGTTCGTTAACTGATGCAAATCGATTAAAAACAAAACAAAACACACAAAAAAACAGTATGATTCAAACGATGAAGTCATGTAGGCGGGGCACGCACAAATTATACTGATACCCACGAGACTGAGACATCCAAGGTTTTATGGTCTGTAAACGAATTCTTCAACAAACAGAGAAATACATACATACATACATACATACATACATACATACATACATACATACATACATACCCCCTCCCCCACCACAGCCTTAGCAGT
Source organism: Acipenser ruthenus (assembly GCF_902713425.1). Lineage (NCBI taxonomy): Eukaryota > Metazoa > Chordata > Actinopteri > Acipenseriformes > Acipenseridae > Acipenser > Acipenser ruthenus. The sequence continues at coordinate 36,488,096 of NC_081195.1, read as the reverse complement.
TTGCTGCCGCTACAGTACACAAACTGTTACTTCAATTTCATGGTTTGCTGATAAAACTATCATCTTTTAAATGACCAATGATCTTTCATTCTTTTACAGTTGTTTTTTTTCCCCCACTTGGAGTAAATTGAGTGTTATGTATGTACAGTATAGTACTTGTGAATTCCTTAGAATATGAATGATGGGATAGGAACCAATAGAAAATCTACTGGCAGCAGTCTTTTTGGAGTTTCCTATTACTGTACCAGTACACATTCTACTGCCAGTAAGAAACCACAAAAAGACTGCTGCCAGTAGTTTAACTCCATCAGGGCTGAAGAAAGAGAAGCACTTCTGTTGTGTTGATTTTAACTTTAGAGAAATAGGTGGTACATTTGGATTTGGATATTTGGATATCAATAGTATCTGTATAAATGAATATTTCTAGAAGAAAGATATTGGAAGTGCTTTTTTTCCTTGCCAGGGATGAAAATTAAAAGTGCAGAGCCAAGGAAATCCTACCCATCCCCCCTGTCAAATTTCACCCTGTGTGGTTATATTAAGAATTTGTTTTGTGCAGCTACTGGCAGCAGCGGAATCAGCTGCCTTAGTACCAGTAAAAATCCTATTGGTATAACATCTGACTCCTTTTATATGTGTATTTCTTCCTTGTTGCAAATGCCAGCAACTGCTGGTGAACTGCCTTTCTGCAAGACTTAAACTGAGGGAACACAGAGCCACTTTCTCAGGAACAGCGGCTTGAAACCTGGTTCCAGGAGACCACCGGGAGACCTAGTTTGAGGCAACTTTGCTGTATCAAACCCGTCTCCTCTGGTGTGCCATGCAGTGGCCTGAAACCTAGTCTCCTGAAACCAGGTTCCAAGACACAGAGCGGCTCTGTGTTCCCTGAGCTATAGAGAACCAGAACAGCATGCTTTCCTGGTTGATTATCCCGCATGTTTCCATATACATGGACCGCTGTAGGAGTACTTTTGTCTGTCAGTACTGTACATATATTTGTCTGTATGTCACGCTTACAGTTTTGCATACCTGGAAGTGGTAATCTGTCTGTGATGGAACTTGCTATTAGAATTATTTAGCCTATACATTATTGAGAATATCAGATTCTGGAGATATACAGTTATGGCCAAAAGTTTTGCATCAGCCTATAGAATTAATTAATGTTGCTTCATAAAGTTGAATGCAACTGAACCCTGCTGAATAATGTTACGGTAACATATTGAATTACATACCGCTTTGTATTTTTCATATACTTAATGAAAAAACTGACAAAAATTGAAAAAGGTGGCTTTTCAAAATCTAACATGAAATACTGTACTACGATTATGGCTTCCGATAGACTTTTGCAAAATCATTTTGTAGTTTCTTTGATTACTTTATGTTAAATAAACAATCTATGTTCATATTATATATATATATATATATATATATATATATATATATATATATATATATATATATTTAATTATGCCTCATTCCTAAAATTCTAGGTGATGTAAAACTTTTGGCCACAGCTGTGTGTGTCTGTCTGTCAGTACATCGTCCATCTTAGTGTCACACTGACATGTTTGCATATATTTTCCATAATTACATGTTTTTATCATACTAATATAACAGATCTAGCCTACACAACATACATTTATATGGCAGGCCACTAGAAGCACAGAGCTACTCTAGATCTCGTAGTAAAACAGTTTAGAACCACAGAACTACTCTAGATCTCGTAGTAAAACAGTTTAGAACTGCAGAGCTACTCTAGATCTCGTAGTAAAACAGTTTAGAACCGCAGAGCTACTCTAGATCTCGTAGTAAAACAGTTTAGAACCGCAGAGCTACTCTAGATCTCGTAGTAAAACAGTTTAGAACTGCAGAGCTACTCTAGATCTCGTAGTAAAACAGTTTAGAACTGCAGAGCTACTCTAGATCTCGTAGTAAAACAGTTTAGAACCGCAGAGCTAATCTAGATCTCTACTGTGCTATTAAACAGAACTGTTGCATTGTCATTGCCAGTGTCTTTTAATTTGGTAAGGGGAGTGCTGACTCAAAAGATCTGACACTACTGGCACTGACTCAGTCATTTAAATATGAAGTCAGTACATTTCTCAGGAAAATCACATGATCAGCTTTAAAGCCCTTTCAGAAAAAAAGCCTTTTTTCCTTTAAGCTGCTTTCATGATATCATCAAACAGCAGCTATGACATTATGGAACTGTTGCAAAAGCAGAGAGTGGAAATAAAGAAGATGCATTGTTAGTGCCTTACAGGAGAGATCACATATCTTTTTTTTTCTGTTGTGTCAGGATAACATTTTACAAGCCAATGGGAAAACGGTAGCTTTTATTTTCATGGTTTGCCAGAAAGAACATGTAACATCAACAAAACCAAAAAAAAAAAAAAAACTAGAGCATGTTTTACTATAATTATCACTGCTAACTGTGAACTAGGCACCATGCATAATGCAATCTGCAGAGCTAATGGGTGATTCACACACAAGCTAGGTAGCAGAAAGGACTCAATTTAAATACCATTACACATTCACAAACTCCCTTGGATACTGACTGTGGGGGGATCGCTTTAGCATCAATTGTGTTATTTGAATAAGTAGCTTCAAATGTGAGTTGCTTTTCTCTTTTTCCTGCGGTGTTTAATGATGCTCTCTCTCATTCTGAGTGGCTCCAGGGTTTGTTACTCCAATGTTGCGCTCTCATCATTTCTTTCTAAATCTGCCTGTACCTGGTTTTGAACTTGCTTTCAGCTTGTCTGGAGAATCCTAACTGCAGGGTCTGAACTGCTGAATTTAGAAATACTAAAGGAAATTTAATACATACATGACAAACTTTGTCAAAACATTTTATATTCTTGTTGAAACATTTGTCATAATTATTATTATTTTTTTGTATTTCTAGATTAAACAGTATTGTGTGTTACACAGTGATGGGTGTGTCGATATACAGTATTGTGTGTTGCACAAAAGTAGGTAAACTGTAAAACAAATTAGCAAATAATCAGAATGATACAATATTAATAAGTTGCAAAAACAATTCCGTGTACCTTCAGTAGTAAGGAAATAAAACTCCTATTGCAGAGCAGGTTTTCCCATTCCAGGTTTTACTACCAGCTTGATCAGCTGCAGTGTACAGGGAACAAGCTCAGGTGTGACTGATTAAACTCAGGAACAGCTCAAACTGTTATGCAATGGGAGTCTTATTTCCATCCCTGCCCTATTACAGACACTTTTTGTGTGTCCCTTCACTGAAACTGATTTAATTTGTGACCTGGATTCAAACCCTGAAACACCAAAAGCACTCTTTCCAAACACCTTCTTTCTGTAAGTGTTAATATTCCACAGCAATTATTACATCTCTTTCTTACTCAAACTTAAAGATGCAAAGGGCACACCTAATGTCAGCTCAGTCTTTGGGGACATGGTATTTTACTCAGTGTAGTGCACAAGGGACCTGACCGATTCAATACCATTTCACATCCAGTCATGGCTTCTGGAAAACCACTTCCTGCAACATCATTGCCTCACCATTGCAGAGTGTCCCTTTCCATTGAAAATGTGCCACTAGATTTCACAATAGTTAGCTCATCCTAAGTAACACAAATTATCAGTGGGGTTTGGGATAGGATGTCTTCGAAACAAATTTTGAAATTCAGTCCGTCACTTATTTGAATCCCTGTTAACTGGCAGTTGGTTTTGTTTTGTGTGCTCAGCGCTTTTATGAATGTGGTAACTCACTGCAAAGACACATTACCTGAAGGCTTTTCTGTGCATCATTTAGTAACTTCATACAGAAATACATTCCTTTAGGTTATAGAAGGAAATTAATATTCAATCAGCTAGCAAACATACATGTCAGTGAAAGGTTGAATTATGCTAACAGTTCTTGCATGTGATCATTACTAGAGTGCAAGAGAAAGATACTTTCATGATTAGAGGTAGCCACAAATATCGTTTTAAAACATATTATAAAGGCCATTCATTTTCAATAAAAACCAGATAGAGTTGATATAATGCGGTTTTGTGCTTTACTCAGTGAACAGGCCATTAGCTCAGATAAGGATTAGAAATAATATAATTTATTACATGTATAGCTATGGCATAATTTAGATCTTCTGTTTAACATCCTGTAAATAAATTAAACTACAAAATGATATCGCAAATAGTAGTACAGTATTTCATGTTAGATTTCGAAATGTCTTCAATTTTTGTCAGTTTTTTGTTAAGTATATAGAAATATACAAAGTGAGGTGTAATTCAATATGTTAACGTAACGTTATTGAGCAGGATTCATTCGACTTTATGAAGCAAAATGAGTTAATTCTATAGGGTGATGCAAAACATTTGGTCACAGCTGTTATACGACAATATTGTGGCCCAGGGTCTCGCCCTATGGCCAGCGGGAGTCGCCCTCTTTTGAGGTGAACCTCTGACAGCAGTCAGGGTGCACCTAAGGCTGAGTGATGATTAGGGTTCTGAATATCTCCGCCTGGCTGTCTCCAGTGCAAAGCGGTCTGGGCTTGATGGAGCGCGTAGGCAGGGGAGGGGGTGAACAGAGCAAGGATAAGACTAGGAAAAGAAAGCAAGCTGATGATAGGCATATCATTAACAAATAATAAACATGATACTACCGTTCTATTTAAGGGTTCTGATTTTACTGTTTTAGAGTAAAATAACTACATTTTTTTTTTTTAAATCCATAAATTATATTGCATCAAAAGTGCAATGGTAAGTAAAGGTAAATATGTTTTCATATCCATATTGGATATACTGCATTTAATTAAAAAAAAAAAAATCAACTCTGTTGTGCACTTCAGTCTGTCACAATATATAAAACTTCAGTTTTAATACATTTCTAAAATGCATTGAGATCTATTCAACTCATCCAAACTGGGGATGATCTACTGGCCTCTAATCAATAAACAGGATTGTCCCTGGAGGTTTACATATTTTTAAACAGAAATACACTAGAAAGACATATATGTACTCTTATGCCGAGGGAACACAAAGCCACTCTCAGGAACAGTGGCTTGAAACCTGGTTCCGGGAGACCTAGTTTGAGGCAACTTTTGCTGTATCAAACCCCAAGTCTCCCCTGGTGTGCCATGCATTGGCCTGAAACCTCGCCTCCTGAAACCAAGTTCCAAGCCACAGAGCGGCTTCATGTTCCCTCTGCTTTAGATGTTTGCATTTCATGCTCTAGGCTTTAATGAGCTCTGTGCGGTCCTTGCCACTGTGTATTTCAGGAGACCCCGCTGTGTTCTACCAGTATGTTTATGCTTCTGTTTGACAATCTATTTTGTTTGTCATTACTTCATACAGGGTTGACACAAGGTAACCTTGTGGTTTAACAGTTGACCACCTCATCTCACAGACAGGAGGCACAGGGAGATAAGGCTTGGGGCTTAAGGAACAAAAATGACAGGACCTTGCTTTAGCTGCACAAATGTTGAAGAGTGGGATTCAGGGAGATTGGGAGTGCCCTTTCAGAAAACAGACAAGAGTTCTAATTGAAGACTCGACGGGTATGTAATGAGCTTTCGTTAGCTTTGTAGCATTGGGACAGGTCTTTTTCATTTAGATATGCTTGGATAATACAAGAATAACTTTGGTAAATTCTTGATAGCCCGTGTTGACAGTATATGTTACTGACACTATAATGTACTGCTCACCTTTCACTAACTTCAATATAAATAATTGTGAAAGTGCACCCCAAGTGGATGGTGACGGTAGGGCTCTGCTTCCTTAAGTAGGGACAAATGTGTACGGGTGGAGGCAGGCAGATGACACCAGGTAGAATAAAGCACTATCATGCACATTTATTTCAGAACACTCTGTTCCAAATGTAAGAAAAAAAGTACTTTCACTCAGAAAAGAAATCAAATAAAACCCCTTGTCCTGAAAGGCGTTAACTAAGCAAATTAATCCCTAGCTAATGAATAGGGCTAATCCCTTTACCTCCAAAACAAGCAAAATGGTAAAAGACTGTACAAGAAAACAAGGTTACAGTGAATAGAAAGTGATAATGAAAAGCACTTAGACATTTTCAATGGTTTCCTGCAAACACTCATTCTTCTCTCCTTTGTTACTTATAATAAAAAAGTAACACCCTCTCCCTAAACAAAGGAGCTGTCTGTCCTATGTATGTGGCTGGGCTTAATTGATCCTCAATTAATCAATCTTTCAATTAAGCACCAGCCACATTCTGCACAAGAATTTGGCAGATATGACATTTTAACCCCATGCGTGCCAAACAAATTAAAAATATAAAAAATTGTATCCACCCAGTCTCAGAAACACACCATTTAATATATATATTAAGGGTAGATGTCTGGAATGCTATCTGTGGACGCATGGTTTCAAAACACTGTTTGTGCACTAGATTTTAAAACTGCTTTAAAAATACTTAATGTTCGAAAAGCTTCACAGTTACATTCCGTTTCATTTCAAACAGCTGAATACAGCAAATTCTGACATTACAAGTTCACTGACAACATACACTTAAAACACAACTTCAGTAACTGCTTTAGTATTAGACATTAACAGATTCAGGAAAGAAGGCTGGGTTACCTTTAGCATAGTGTAAATTAAGACAAAGTGATATAGTTTAACTGAGGTATAACTGCCATGTACAAAAATGAAAACAAATGAAAAGGTCTTTGTTGGATGTACACCAAAGAAATAATTATTTCAGGACGTTTTGGACAGTATCCCTTTAGCTTGTAGTGGCTATTTTAACTTAATATTGATTATCTAGAGTAAATGAAGCACACCACATATGTTAGTATATACACATTAATTACAGTATCTCAAAAGAATATGATCTAATTTTTTATCAGTTAAGGTAAATAAATTAAATGAAAATACCAAAATTAACTTACATATATACATATATTCTTTTTTTTATGTCTGTTGTATATAGCTGTGACAGGATAGTGTCACAGCCCAAGATGTTACCGGCAGGAATTTGAGACTCAGAGACAGAAGCTGCAGTGAAGCGCTGTTGCATACATTTATTAAAGAAATAAGCAGAGCGAAAAAGAAATAAACACAACACGAAGGCCAAAATAAAGTTTCAAACTAAATATTAAACAGTTTTACACTACCTTCCCCAAACAAAGGATGTCTGCTCCATTTATACATGGCCACTCTCCACTTAGCACTCAATTACGTTAATTAAGTAAAATGACTTGTTTATATCAATGTTACAAAATTAGGTTGATGAAAAGTGTCAGCACAGGATTTTTAATAACTCATTTTGTAGTTAGTTAAGTGTGTTCAGAAAATTATGAAACCATATATTTCATAAGAATTCTAAATATATCTAAAACAGTCAAAAATGCATTAATATATTTGATCAGATTAAGAATTCTAAATATGTTCAAACAATGGATTCATTTAACATTTCATTATACACCATTTACCAATTAATCCTATAATTGATATGCGCCATGACAATTATAACTAGGCATATTTTCCATACTTGGATTGGAAATAAGTTGCAACGTCTTAAAATAAAGTTTTGATTACCATACTCGTGTTAAAGAAGATTTTGCAAAGTCCAAAGAATGATTTGGTTTCCAATGTTTGCAAAGATTGTTTATTTTCCTTTTTCCTTATTATTCCTCAAACCAAAATAATTTCCTGGCTGTGGTCTTTTTAGAAGCTTTTTGTGTTATAGAAGCTGGACACAAGTAGATGTGTTTCCTAACAAGCAGCGGTACGTTTCAAGGGAAGTTACTCGGATGAGAGGCTGATTAACTTCTGGTGAGAATCGCAAGCAGAGTTAAATGGGGAGAGTTGAATGTAGCGTGACTTTTTCTTGAATTGTATAGAGAGCAAGTGTTTGTGACACAAACAGACATTTTTCAAACCTTACGAAAACAAGCAGTAGTTACAAATTCTGGTCCATGATTGGGCAGTTTGAAAACAAACAAAATTAGTCATGTCTTCTTTGCGAACAAACAAAGCCTCTTTGAGGCACCATCCAAAGACTAAAATTGTCTTTTACTATTTCTAAAAGATCACATTCAGATTTGGTCAAATTCTTATAAGCTATACAATATATCAATAAATTGTATCTGCAAGCTGTGTAGAAAGAAAAGTAAACAAAGTATATATGTGTGTATATATATATATATATATATATATATATATATATATATATATATATATATATATATATATATATATATATATATATATATATATAATGTACCTACAGTATGTGGGTTCATTAACTCTCAGTACTGTATATTCCTCAGTGGGGAATTATAACCGTACGTGCATCAGTGTAGACGAACAGAACAAACGTGTGAGCTATGCATTGCTAAGTAAATGTTTAGCAGAAGGACAGCAGCTCAGTAATGAATCATGGGCTTCTCAATTATGCAATAGTGTTGTCACAGTAATGATCATCCATCCACAATCGTTTTGAATCCCACTGGCAATGCTTAACATTTAGAGTCATGGTTGTTTTAGCCTCATGCTTCCACATCTAAATCCAAGGGAGCTGTGCGTCCAGAAAATGAGCACATGAATTAGATCATGTCGCAAGTTTTCTGAGGGTTTGTTTAAAAGAAAAATGTGAGTTTGTTTTCTGTTTCCTCTTAGTGACTTTTTAGCGCTCTCAAAACATGTCTTCTCTCTCAGTTCAGCCGTTACACCAGAGTGTAACCATTAACCTGCCCTGCACTGGAATAGCCTCTAGAGCAGGGCTTCTCAAACCTGGTCCTGGGGATCCCCTGTGTCTTCTGGTTTTCATCCCAACTGAGCTCTCAATTACTTAACTAAACCCTTGAACTAATAATTCGCTTAATTAGACCTTTTTAATTGTTCTCAGCTCCTAAAAAGTTGCAGAGTTCAAGTTACTTATAAAATGTTATAGTTAGCTTGAAATCTGTAACTGTTTAAGAGCTGAAAACAAGTAAAAAGGTCTAATTAAGCAAATTATCAGTTGAATTAAGGATTTAGTTAAGTAACTGAGAGCTCAGTTGGAATGAAAACCAGAAGACACAGGGGGTCCCCAGGACCAGGCTTGGAAAGCCCTGCTCTAGTAGATCTAACAAACACATTAGTAAGAATGACCATAGAACACATGTGATGTTCCTTACATCTATTATGTGCATATAAGGTATATTTCAGACCAGGACCATCTTGTTCTTAAAAGCATGGCAGCATAAACAGTTAAATGACATGTTTAGGATTAGAAGGAAGGATTAGAGCATAAATCAGTGCCACACAATTCAGCTGTTTTTCTTTTTTTTTTCCTTGATTATTATTATTATTATTATTATTTATTTCTTAGCAGACACCCTTATCCAGGGTGACTTACAATCGTAAGCAAGTACATTTCAAGTGTTACAATACAAGTAATACAATAAGAGCAAGAAATACAATAACTTTTGTTCAAGCAAAGTACAAGTGTGACAAACCACAATTCAATAATACAGCAGATAATAGTGATAGTGACATCAGGAAATGATTAAATAGTGATAGTTACATCAGGATATGATTAAATACAAAGTACTACAGGTTAAACACTTGGCAGATTACAGTATTCTGAAGTACAGGATTAAATGCAGTAAAATAGGGGGCAGATAAGAGCAAAATAAAGCACATTTACATGAAGGGTGATAGTGACCCAGGATACAAACAGAGGAGTTCTACAGGTGCTGTTTGAAGAGGTGAGTCTTAAGGAGGCGCCAGAATGTGGTCAGGGACTGGGCAGTCCTGACATCTGTAGGAAGGTCATTCCACCACTGCGGAGCAAGGGTGGAGAAGGAGCGGGCTCTGGAGGCAGGGGAGCGTAGCGGAGGTAGAGCTAGTCTTCTAGTGCAGGCGGAGCGGAGAGGTCGAGTGGGGGTGTAGGGAGAGATGAGGGTCTGGAGGTAGCTGGGTGCAGTCTGGTCAAGGCATCTGTAGGCTAGTACAAGAGTCTTGAACTGGATGCGAGCAGTGATCGGGAGCCAGTGGAGCGAGCAGAGTAGTGGAGTAGCGTGGGCGAAGCGAGGCAGAGAGAACACCAGGCGGGCAGCAGAGTTCTGGATGAGCTGGAGTGGACGGGTGACGGACGCAGGGAGGCCAGCCAGGAGGGAGTTGCAGTAGTCTCGGCGGGAGAGTACCAGGGCCTGGACCAGGAGCTGGGTAGCATAGTTGGTGTGTTGTAATAAGAACAGGATGTATGACTGAGAAGAAAAACTCAACGTTATTGATTCGTTTCGGTTTTTATCACACGACTCTACCAACGAACTGATACCAAACTGCTCAGCAAGCTGCCCGGTTTGTCAATACAGTGTGAAAAAAGAAAGCAATTGAGCGACAAGAACTTTAGCTGACATACTGGAATCACACTGCAGCATTTGAATGCGTCATGCTTCAGAAGCCTTATTTGTCTCCAATGAAGACAGCCAAGTGTGGCACTAGAATGGGAGTTTCTATACTTAAAATGATACAAACATTTTCTTTTTTTGACATGCAATACCATTTATATTATGAAGGGCAACTAATACATGCTGTACATTTTTGGTAGTACTACTCCCCCATACCCCCATTTTTATTGCAACAGGAACTACTGGCAACATTAATAAAAAGGCAGGCGGGGACCAAAGTTACTATTTCTATATTTAGCAGACACTTTTATCCAAGGTGACTTACAGAGACTGGATGTGTGAACTATGCATCAGCTGTGGAGGTTAAATGACTTGCTCAGGGTCACACAGAGCTGGGATTTGAACCTGTTATGCCCAGGATCTTACCCTCAATTGACATAATTCAGGGGTCAACATCAAGCAGGACCACTGACCCCTAGAGGGGAAATACAGCTGCAATGGAGGCGATGGGGAGGATGGGGAGGATGGGGAGAATCACTTGCAGGGCATTTAGTGAAAGGCAGGCTTGGTCTACATAACAGTACTGGGTAGCCAATAGGATTAACGTAGGGGGATGATAAAAAGATACTTAGTGTGGAGTAGTGGTTAGGGCTCTGGACTCTTGACCGGAGGGTTGTGGGTTCAATCCCCGGTGGGGGACACTGCTGCTGTACCCTTGAGCAAGGTACTTTACCTAGATTGCTCCAGTAAAAACCCAACTATATAAATGGGTAATTATATGTAAAAATAATATGATATCTTGTTACAATTGTAAGTTGTCCTGGATAAGGGTGTCTGCTAAGAAATTAATAATAATTAAATTATGTCAAAAAAAAATGTAAAGTTTGGTTCCACAGTAGTTCTGTAAGATGAGCAAGTATTTTTACTCCTTTTTTTAAACCCCCGTCCCTGGTTGTATTTGGTTTATTTTGTATAGTTTGGGTTATGTAGCATGGGTAAATTAAAGTGTATATTGATATTTGGGCACAGGGAATAAACAAATTAGTTCACATGAAGACTGCCCCTGGACTCCATTGAATGAATGATTAGCAATCGAGTCCCAGCACAGCGATAAAGAGACATGGATTGCTCACTCGAGGTTAGGTGTTGGTAGCGAAGATTTGGGAGAAATAATAACAAAATAAAACAATTGCTACTCATGCTGGAGTACTTGTTTGATGTTAGTTCTTGTTTGTCTGTTTCCTGTTTGTGTTTTGTTAAATCATTTTATTTTCTAATAAACCCGCGCACCAGTGTATTTCACTCAACACCGTCCTGCATTTTCTGATCGGACATCACCACCATTACTTTCACAGATGAAATGCTGTGAAATTTTAAGCCCTTTAGAAAAATGACTTTGCCCATGTCTTCTGTGACCTTTATTATATAGTTTATTGGGACTGATAGTGTAATGTCACCAGTCAGACAGCAATACAAATGTGTGCGTCCCTTATTCAGCAAAGTATAAGACATGACAATGTACTATCCAGCAGAGAGAGAGAGTTTAGCAGACTGCCTCAGCATTGCCCCTATGACCAGTAGGACCTGCAATAAGTGATAATACATTGTGCTTTGATGACCCTGCACCCAGAGCTTCATTGTATTACTGCCATCGTACAAAATGTCTCATTAAGAAAGTAGTGAAAGCTGGCATGTCTAGTACAGTATGTTGGGTTGCACCTAGAGGCTGAGGCAAAGGCCAGCATTGAGCTGTTTGAAGGGTCTGACAAGCACTGGAGGTGGGGAGCAGTCTGATCCTACGGGAGACTTTCTTCATTGCTGTAAACACTGATCTGCTTTCCAGGTTAAAAAGATAAAGCTTTCGATTTAACTTTACCCAGCAGGCAGGATATATTACAGCAGTGTGTAAGTAATACAGCAAAGGAGCAGCAGTATATCAGCAGAGATCTTAGTTGCTTACTGTGACTCCAGATTAGGATATAAAGCACCCACACCCCTGTTAATTGTAGTTCAAAAGCTTCATTTCAGCTGTTTCCGGCACAAAATGTAACTTCCGGCAGACACTTTCTAAATGATGCGTTCATTAAGCACTGTTAGAGGTGTTGCTTTTCATAACCTTGGGGCTGTGTTTTAAAGGCTGAAACAGTGCTGGAACTCTGCTGTATAATAAATAACATCAGCATAACTTAAATCCACCTGGTTTAAAAATTAGGAAGAATCTTTCACCCCCATTCAGAGAAGTGTTCTCTCGAAGTATGCAGCGATCATTGTTACCAGCTAAAGCAGTGAAAAAAGCAGTTACTACTCGCTTTTCTAATATATATTTCATTACAGTAGGAGCTACTGCTGAAGGGTGAACAGTGTGTAAAAATAAAAATTAAATACTTGCCGACCCTGGGTTATGAAATATTTAATTAACTTTCCTGTGCAAAGCCTTGGAAGTGCCTTGCGAAAGTATTCGGCACCCTTGAACTTTGCGACCTTTTGCCACATTTCAGGCTTCAAACATAAAGATATGAAACTGTAATTTTTTGTGAAGAATCAACAACAAGTGGGACACAATCATGAAGTGGAACGAAATTTATTGGATATTTCAAACTTTTTTAACAAATAAAAAACTGAAAAATTGGGCGTGCAAAATTATTCAGCCCCTTTACTTTCAGTGCAGCAAACTCTCTCCAGAAGTTCAGTGAGGATCTCTGAATGATCCAATGTTGGCCTAAATGACTAATGATGATAAATAGAATCCACCTGTGTGTAATCAAGTCTCTGTATAAATGCACCTGCACTGTGATAGTCTCAGAGGTCCGTTTAAAGCGCAGAGAGCATCATGAAGAACAAGGAACACACCAGGCAGGTCCGAGATACTGTTGTGGAGAAGTTTAAAGCTGGATTTGGATACAAAAAGATTTCCCAAGCTTTAAACATCCCAAGGAGCACTGTGCAAGCGATAATATTGAAATGGAAGGAGTATCAGACCACTGCAAGACCTGGCCGTCCCTCTAAACTTTCAGCTCATACAAGGAGAAGACTGATCAGAGATGCAGCCAAGAGGCCCATGATCACTCTGGATGAACTGCAGAGATCTACAGCTGAGGTGGGAGACTCTGTCCATAGGACAACAATCAGTCGTATACTGCACAAATCTGGCCTTTATGGAAGAGTGGCAAGAAGAAAGCCATTTCTTAAAGATATCCATAAAAAGTGTCGTTTACAGTTTGCCACAAGCCACCTGGGAGACACACCAAACATGTGGAAGAAGGTGCTCTGGTCAGATGAAACCAAAATCGAACTTTTTGGCAACAATGCAAAACGTTATGTTTGGCGTAAAAGCAACACAGCTCATCACCCTGAACACACCATCCCCACTGTCAAACATGGTGGTGTCAGCATCATGGTTTGGGCCTGCTTTTCTTCAGCAGGGACAGGGAAGATGGTTAAAATTGATGGGAAGATGGATGGAGCCAAATACAGGACCATTCTGGAAGAAAACCTGATGGAGTCTGCAAAAGACCTGAGACTGGGACGGAGATTTGTCTTCCAACAAGACAATGATCCAAAACATAAAGCAAAATCTACAATGGAATGGTTCACAAATAAACATATCCAGGTGTTAGAATGGCCAAGTCAAAGTCCAGACCTGAATCCAATCGAGAATCTGTGGAAAGAACTGAAAACTGCTGTTCACAAATGCTCTCCATCCAACCTCACTGAGCTCGAGCTGTTTTGCAAGGAGGAATGGGCAAAAATTTCAGTCTCTCGATGTGCAAAACTGATAGAGACATACCCCAAGCGGCTTACAGCTGTAATCGCAGCAAAAGGTGGCGCTACAAAGTATTAACTTAAGGGGGCTGAATAATTTTGCACGCCCAATTTTTCAGTTTTTTATTTGTTAAAAAAGTTTGAAATATCCAATAAATTTCGTTCCACTTCATGATTGTGTCCCACTTGTTGTTGATTCTTCACAAAAAATTACAGTTTCATATCTTTATGTTTGAAGCCTGAAATGTGGCAAAAGGTCGCAAAGTTCAAGGGGGCCGAATACTTTCGCAAGGCACTGTATATATATATATATATATATATATATATCTTATTTATTTCTCAGCAGATGCCCTTATCCAGGGTGACTTACAATTGTTACAAGATACCATTTATACAGTTGGGTTTTTACTGAAGCAATCTAGGTAAAGTACGCTGGTTCAAGGGTACAGCAGCAGTGTCCCCCACCTGGGATTGAACCACAACCCTCCAGTCAAGAGTCCAGAGCCCTAACCACTACTCCACACTGCTGCCATACTGCTGCCATATATATATATATGAAAATGACCATTTTTAGGAAAAAAAAACCCACCACAAAAGTAGTTGCTAAATAATAATAATAACAATGAAATATTATTAAAACAAATTTCCATTTATTATTTTACATTCATTTGAAATTCATTGCATGAAGAAACAGCTATGTTTTTGTATTAAAACTGTTGGATAAAAATAAAATATCTGCTATCAGAAAGAGCGGGAAAAATATGTACAGAAATATCTTTTTTTAAATGTTAATAATATTTTCATTCGTTCAGTTACATTTTGGATTAATTGTATCATATCACCATTACTGGATTTCATAATTGAACGTGGGTACTGTTGTTGGTACAAAGGTTGGGAGGTGGCACACCGACCTGGTTTGAGACAGCTGCCTTTGCTGTGGTATACTACAGTTCTAATTGAATGGGTTTCTAATGGCGTTGTCTGGTGCAGCCCAAAAGGACAGCATTGTTTCCAGATTTCAATTCGCTCTTACTGCCCATTACCTCAACAACACTCAAAGCATTCCATTGTTGGACTGGTTACTGGTGGCGGGGGGGGGGTGGGGTTGCCAAGGAAACCGGAAGGTGTTTTTCTAACCCTTCACATGAGAGGGCTGGTGGCAGAGAGACATGCTGCAGCCATGCGGAGGTTTGAACACAGCTACACTCATTCACTTCCAGACTAATGACTGTGTGCAAAAGCTATTCGCATTTTTGGGGGATTAACATCACAGCGGTGAAGGCAGTGAGAGACAGGGCAGTCGTGAGGTTCTCCGGTAGCTGGTATACTGTGTACCAGACGGGGGATATTACATTTTCCCTTCTGTAAGGAAGAAGGTACATTCAGTGAGATTGAAAGTGTGTTTGACAGTTACAAGCCATCTCGTCCTGAGGAGTCTGTGCTGTACTCCCGACACAGACAGCGTACCTGTCAAAACAAACATGCCTCTCAGCTGAGCCGTATTAATGGACCTGAAGCCAGCGGGTAAGCTTGTCTCCTGGCTTCATCGTAGATGGAATGGAAGAGATTTGTCTGCTGTTAATTAGTAATACATATCCACTCACAAGCTTCCAGTACGCACATTACAGTACAGAGTCACAATAAATGAAACTGTTTTCAATACTGGCTATTGGAACAAGGGGCCTGTACTTGTCGTTACAAGTCTAATCTTTTCTTTTTTTTTTTCAAATATTTCATGTATATTTTTTTAATGATACATTTTTTTACTTGTTTTACAATACCAGTATTTAAAAAAAAGATCAGTTATTTTAATTATTTAAATGTGTTATGCAAAAAATAAATGCTTCCATTTAATGTCTTGGTTGTTGCGTGTTAAAAGTCTTCAAGGCACAGCCTGTTACCAAATGATCCTCAATCTAGTAATGGAGCTACTAACCCTAAACCTAACCCTAACTCTAACCCTAACCCTACTAACCCTAAAGCATGTTTCTGTTAATGAGCTAAGAGCCAATGGCAGCACAGTGGCAGGCTGCTACTATGTGTCTGTCCTATAGCTGTCATGTGAATAAATACATTCAAAAAATGTGTGCACGTATTTATATGGTGTTATGTAGCCTTTATGACGGTGTTATGAATTGTACAATTCAAACAAGTATGCCAGTAATATCCCTCCCCAACCACGGCTGTAATTTCAAAAGCTGTCAGTCTGCTGAAAAAGCTGATCACCATGACATACACCAGCAGAATGCGCAGAACAGAACACCAATCAGCAATACAATGATTCTCCAGGTATATGCAGAAATGTAAGTGAGACATACAGACAGATGAACGGGCAGACAGACCCCCGCCTTGATCCCCACAATCTCATATTCTCAATCGCTTCAGCTCAATAATGTTGAATAAACTGACATATGCAATAATGTGAAGTGTGACATATCCGTACGGACGAGTGTCTTCACCACATTCCCTTCACAGGGGATTTCATCCCCACCCCGCCATAATAAAGAGTTACCACAATGTCTTCATCAAGCTCAGTCCCAGTTGTATAAGCAGTTGTCAAGATAATTAGAAATACGAAACAGAAACGAGTTGACTTTGACAGGAAATCAATGGCTTTATGTAACCTCTAGATAGCAATGACTATATATATATATATATATATATATACTGTATATAAATATGTAAAACGTTCTGTTACGGACAAGTGTCTCCGCTATGAAAACAAAATGCTGGCTTCTGAATTATTTAGTCACGCCCCACAACAAAAACACACACATAGTTACAGTGCCTATAGCAAGTATTCACCCACCCCCCTTGGACGTTTTCACAGTTTGTTTTGTTAAAACCTGAAATCTTGATGCATTTAAATTGGATTTTTTTTCTTTGATGTACAAAACCTACTCAACACTTTCAATGTGTGAAAAATGGGGTGGAGGGTAGGGTGAAATAACTAATCAATTAAAAATAAAAACTTTTCAAAAGAACTCTGGGATAAAGTTGTGGAAAGGCACAGATCAGGGGAGGGGTGTAAAAAGATTTCAAAGGCATTGAATATCCCTTGGAGCACAGTCAAGTCGATCATTAAGAAGTGGAAGGTATACGGCACCACCCAGAATCTGCTTAGAGCAGGCCGTCCTCCCAAACTGAGCAGCCGGGTAAGAAGGGCATTGGTCAGAGAAGCCAGCAAGAGGCCAATGACAACTCTGAAAGACCTACAGCGTTCCATGGCTGAGATGGAAGAAACTGTCCATGTGTCAACAATAGCTCAGGTACTCCACAAATCTGGTCTGTATGGAAGAGTGGCAAGAAGGAAGCCATTTCTGAAAAAAGCCCATGTAAAATCCCGCTTGGATGCAAAAAGGCATGTGGAAGACTCTGAAAAGATGTGGCAAAAGATTCTGTGGTCCGATGAAACAAAATTTGAATTATTTGGCCTAAATGCAAAGCATTATGTCTGGCGCAAACCCAACACAGCACATGCTTTTCATTGGCAGGGAGTGGGAAGCTTGTCAGGGTAGAGGGCAAAATGGATGGAGCTAAATACAGGCAAATCCTTGAGGAAAACCTGATTACCCCAAAAGAGCTGTTATTCCAGCGAAAGGTGGCACTACCAAATATTAATGTGTGGGGGTTGAATACTTATGCAAGCAAGATATTTCAGTTTTTTATTTTTCTTAAAAATATTTCCCAACATAAAACCAATGTCACCTTACAATAATTGATTTTGAGTTTCAGTGTTTTAAAATAAAATATCAAACAGAACAAAATTTCAATGTACCATTTGTAATTCAGTAATATGAGAGAATTGGTCAGGGGTCTGAATACTTTTGCAAGGCACTGTATATTTGTATATAGTGTACTTTTTGTTTTAAAAAGATATTCCATTTGAAGGAATATAAACATTTGAAACACAATCTGTCAAGTTTTAGTCAGCATTATACCTCAGTATTAAGGCCCATTTTTGCTAGTCCTGATTTACTCCTATTGACAGCAATATAAAACCACCTTCAATATTAAGGCCCCATCTGTATTCAGCATTAAGGTAGCCATCAGTATGCCTAACCCTAATACTGTTAAATGTAATTTGCCATGTGTGCAAGTGCAAAGCTGTCACGTTGAAAATGGTACGCTGTCCAATTTTGGTACATGTGCAATCAATTGCGATCTGATGGGTGTTTTCCTATTGTCAAACAGAGGTACATTTACCATTACTTATACATTATTTTTTTGCAAACTTAAACTGGAAACAGACAATCAATTTCTCTAAAAAGAAAAAAATAAAATTCACGACAAACAAGATAAAATGAGAAGTCCACTGCAAAGTTGCACAAGTTAAAAAAATGTACAAGACCCAATGTATTATGATAAATATTTGCATACTATTTTCTTAATGGTGGAAATATATGATGAATGACATTAACAACGATGTAAAAGACTGCAAAATATGATACATTCAATTTAAAAAGATGTAAACGATTGAAAACAACATAACGTACCTGATTTGAATAGGCGATTTCCCTGCTTTCTTAGCGGAAGTTGGTTAGGCATGCATGAGCAAGCGCTCCTGAAAATAACACTACACCTAATTTAATGTAATCGATCATATTTTTCCACCATTAAGAAAATAGTATGCAAATATTTATCATAATACATTGGGTCTTGTACAGATGTTTTACATTATGTCTTGTTTCTCGTGAATTGTTTTTTTCTTTTTAGAAAAATTGATTGTCTGTTTCCAATTTAAGTTGGCAAAAAAGTATGTATAATTAATGATTTGCAAAAAAATATGTATAATTAATGGTTAATACCTCTGTTTGACAATAGGAAAACACATCACATCACAATTGATTGCAAAATCTCACAGTGTACCACTTTCTGACATCGTCACATTTTGATGATGTACTACTTTATAACACTACACCGGTGCTCAGAATAACGTCTCTTTTTGTATTGAAGAGCGCAGCTCCTGAAATCAAAGTCAAAACATCTATGCACAAGAAGTAAAATAAAAATAAAAATAATAATAGCACAATATTCGAGTAATTGTAATAAGCAAATATTCTAATAAGGTAAGGGGACAGTAAACATGTTAAACATGTCATTTGAAGCGATTTAGTGTTAAAAAGTTAGTCACTGGCTACACCTATCCCAGGAAGTGGTGAAGAAATTACATCTCCCATGAGTCTTTACTGCTTGGAGTCCACGAGGCATGCGCAATCCAGCGGCACGGCGCGCGGTTATTCCGATTACAAAATGGCGGAGTGAATAAGGCCGAAATTGAGATTGAAAGAGACGGAAGAAAGGTTCCTACAAACAGTGAAGGTTTATATCCAAAGAAACGACAGTAGGCTGCAATAATTTTGTCTCCTCAGTTGACAGAAAAAGGTATGCTGTTTGTAAATTCAATGTTACTTCACGGTTTTGATGGAGGGTGTTAAATCTTAAAACGGCGTGGTCGCGTGATACCGGTAAATTATAAATCATCACATAAACTAATAACTGCTAGTCATTTTTATTATTTTTTTTTAAATGTGTACATATACGAAATATTGATTGTAAATGTAGTTTGTTGTTTATTAACGAGCGAGTACTTCAAATGTAGTAAATTGTCGCCTCATGTTGATTGTATACAGAAGTCATTCCTGACCGAGGTGGAACCATCTCGAACTTAAGAAATGTTATGTTTTTTGATTAGTAATGTGTCATGGTGCGGTGTAAACGTTCAGTATTGTGCTCCTTTATGCTTTAAATTATTTTTTTTATTTGTCTGGTTATTGTCCGATTCATTTGTCGGCGGCCATCGATTTTGTTTGCTTACAGGTGGTTTTAAATTCACCTGGATAAATGTATAATTTGATTAATGTGACCCATTCCACGCAGTTTCAAATTTTGTATTTCATATTATAAGTACATGTACAGGTGGAAATAGTAGCAATGGGAGCTCGTCATTCAGACCCACTGTACCGTATCAAAGTGAAATTTGGATGGAAACTCGTGGGCTAAACTTTTTTTTTTGAACATGAGTGGTTTATGCTGTTGTGGCTTGACCCGCAGGTTGTGTTTAAAAAGTAGTGTTATCTGCTTTCCCAGTGAGGGTCTAAACAAGCGAGTTTTAAATAGATTATTTTCAGGAGAACGTAACAATCTTACATATTTGTATGTGCGCATCCTGTTTCCTTAATATACATGTACCCAAGCTGCCCTTTGTAATTCATTTTGAATGGGTATCGATTTTAACTTGGAAGCTACTGTGTCTACCACAATTGTGTTGCATGTTTATGAATCCTTGGAGTCTGTACTCTGTGGTTTAGTCTTACTTTGTATAAATCGGACCTCGTTGGCTTTCCAGTTGTACATTACTAAGTTAAAGGTCAGACACTGCAAACTGCACTGTTAGGCTCCATACTACTACATGCAGCAATAGGATGTTATAAAGACCAAGATCTGTAAAATGTTCGTTTTACTAATATGGACAAAAATGAAATATTTACAATGGAAGTTGTTTCACCTTGGAACTACCATAGCATACATTTGCAGAGGTGATGTCTTGCAGCATTATTTACTTTGTTAATTTAATCCAGTTGTGCAGTTTGGCTCATTTTAAGGTTTCCTACTTTGCAACCAGTTTTAATCCCATTTTATAGACCTGTATCCCTTTTCAATAGTAAACAAAAAAAGAAGCAACAAAAAAGGTGATGTGTAAGGACCTTCAAACAATAATATTCACCATTTATTCATCAGGTGCCACAATTCTGTGACATACTTTCAAAACTGCATAGGGTCTTAAAATTATCCTTAATGTGAATGGTGGAACAGTGAACAGACCGCTGGAATAGACTGAATAATAGTGAACAGTGGTGTCAGTACAGTATTTTGAGTATTGAAGTTTTAAGATGGGCTTTAGGCATGTTTTTCTCAGCACCAGCATATTTGGAATTCTTTCAAAGGATGTGCTTAGACTTTTAGCTGACTTCAGTTTTTCATCATAATGTAATTGTTAGTGGTTCTGAGTGTTCTTTGTATCTCTTGTTGCCTGAAATGACTGCTTCAACATATGCAATGTACAGTTTGTATTCAGGAAGGTCAGTACATTTTGGGAGTCATAAGGCTTGTTTACACAGAAGCAAATTGCAGTGACTGTGCCGGCCCTGATGCGGTATCACTTTCAGTGTAAATGGGAAATGCCGGTAAAAAGCAATTACACTTCACGACGGCACTGAACCACCTTTCGAGGTGGTTCAGAGACGGCTCTGTGCCGTTACTGAAACAGCTTTTTCTCAGTGTAAACTGCAATGCCGCCACTGACACCGCATTTTGCGTTCAAGGTGGATTTTCTTCCCCCCCCCATGTAAATGCAATTTCCTGTTCCACCACGTTTTGACTGAAGAAATAAATCCAACAAAATGGCCCAGGCAGTAATTGGTCCAAAAAAGAAGGAAGCTTTTGGCCATCAGAGCAGAAGAGAGAAATGCACAACTTGATGGAACTGTGCGAGATGCTAATGTGTATTCAACAATAGAAAAGGTAATGACACGCGGTGTTGTGCGTAATAAAAAGCAAGCGATGGCTGAATTAAAATCATTGAAAGGCAAGTACCACAAGATAAAAGATCACAACACCGCGAGTGGCCGAGCCCCCATTATGATTATGTGACAATATTTGGGGGCACAGACTGAGTGCCACTCCCACCAACACCCTCCTCCTTCAAATGATCTTTTTACATTCTCTCTGTCTTCCAGTCTTTTCATTAGTCTATTGTGGTATTCAGAAAGTATAGTGAAAAATATCACGCATACCACGGCAGGTTCCAAAGCGCATCATTGTTTTGATCATGGTACTGAACACTAGCAAATTATGTTAACGCAAGAATATCCGCCTTCTGTGTAAAAGGGTAAGCCGCCAAATTGCCAACATTGAACCGGCAATGTTGTGTGTAAAAGGTGATTTTAGAAAACAAAATGCGGCACAGTGCAGGCACTGATCCAGTGTTTTCTGTGGGAATATGGCAATAGTGATCAGTGTTTTTGTGTTTTTTTTTTCTAATTTTGCCATCTCCAAACAGTCATGCAGGAAGAATGTGTGCACGCCCTAAATCTTTGGTAGTACCTGCACTTAATGCAATCTTCCCAGCTGAATCTGTTTTGTCACAATGGGAAAGTACATATTAAATCTGTCAGTGTGCAGACTACACTACCGTATGAAGCTGACTGCCAAAGTGTCATGAATACACATTTTCAGATCTTGGAGAGAATTCTTTTTTTTTTTTTTTTTCAATTAGAGCACCATCTATGTGTCATCTACAGAAATGCATAATTTCAAAATATTCTTTTTGCATTTTCATTTAGATTTGCTTTTATAGAAATGTGTTTCTTAAACTTAGTATTTTCTATGTAGCAAGTGAAGATGTCATGAAGAGCTGTAAAAAAAGACAAAGTACAGAAACACAGTGCAAGTTTTACTGTCTCTCCTAGTGACTGATGTGATTAAATAAAATACATTTTTATATATATTATAAATTGCAATTTTTCCTAAGTTTACTGATCGCTATTTCGAAATTAAGACTACACCTCCATTACATCCCTGCTTTCTACTTCAAGAGATTACATAAAGGAACGCAGGGTCGTTTTACAAATGATTCCCGTATTTCTGAGAAGATCAGTTTATTAGTAGCTTTGAAAGAAATTAAAAAGCCACATCCATGTTTACGCTGAAATGTGTATCTTTCATATAGGAAAAGGTGATGCGTGAAATGAAGATGGTGTCACATTTTTCCTTCAATTCGTAACGAGCAACGTTTACATAGGTATAATTGTACCTATGGTGAAACATTTGCATACAGCTAGCCAATGGAATTGCTCCTTCTGTTTTTGACATTTTTATAATTACATTTTTGTAATTTTTAGCCTTTCCACCAGTTTCAGGGGATTTGAACAAAGTGAAAACCTTTTTTTTCTGCTTTAGTGTGCATGCAAGTTAAACAAAGCTGCGATTAAGCACAAGGTGTTGCATTCTCATTGTAATTATTCTTTCTGTGTATAGTTGCAATGGCGAAGAGGATTGCTGACAAGGAACTCACTGACAGGAACTGGGATCAGGAAGAAGAAAGCGAAGAGGTAGGGAAAAGTTCTTTTTTAATGTGTGTGTATCTAAGGCAGTTTGTCCTTTACTCCCAAAAAGAAAACCGAATGGGTGAATGAAGGCTAGTCATAGACAGGCACCCTATACTTGACAATTCAAGAAAACTTGTTAAATACAAGCATTTAGTGAACATTAGCCACTAATTACTGACAAAGACCAAAACACACAAGTTCTATTATTATTATTATTATTATTATTATTATTATAATTATTATTATTATTATTATTTTATTTCTTAGCAGACGCCCTTATCCAGGGCGACTTACAATCGTAAGCAAATACATTTCAAGTGTTACAATACAAGTAATACTAGTAGTTTAACAAAACAAATATATAGTCCTTGATGAATATATTAAATGTAAGCTGCCAATACTTTTGTCTGCAACTATCTTGAACTTGAATTTTTAAAAAATTTGCATCCAGTATTTGTTACAATAAATTTACCATACTATCAATGTAGATAGATACTGGGCAGCAGTGTGGAGTAGTGGTTAGGGCTCTGGACTTCTGACCGGAGGGTCGTGGGTTCAATCCCTTGTGGGGGACACTGCTGCTGTACCCTTGAGCAAGGTACTTTACCTAGATTGCTCCAGTAAAAAAAAAAAAAACCCAACTGTATAAATGGGTAATTGTATGTAAAAATAATGTGATATCTTGTAACAATTGTAAGTCGCCCTGGATAAGGGCGTCTGCTAAGAAATAAATAATAATAATAATAATAATAATAATAATAATAACACGCAAACATGTAAACTCCTCTGTTCAGTTTACTACCGAAATACAATTAGTAAATCCATCAACTATAAATTTAACAACTAGCATAAAAAAGCTGACAAGTCTGTATCGTTGATCTGTGGTTTATTTGCTGACCACATCACTGGTGTTCCACTTAGTGTATCTTGCAGGTTTTTTTTTATCACTGAAATGGATGCAGCAGTGTGTATTAAGAATATTAGCATTATTATTTGCAAAAAAAACAAAAACATTTTATAGGCCACTGAAATGTGATTAATGTGTACCACTGACTACGCCTACCAAAAAGACAACCTTTTTTGTACCACATCACGCGTGACGTTTCAAAAGGGAAACAGTTCTCGGCCTGTGTGTCTGGCCTACAGGTTTGTAGGATTCAACTTGACTTGTAGGTTGTAAGATTCAACTTGACTGTTTATGAACACAGGCATGGATCTATTACAATTTTGTACTTAACACAAATGACCTTAAACACTTTTTTTTTTTTTAAATAAATATTTAATTTAGGTTTTATAGGAAACCACCATGAACACTCACACACACACACACACCGGTATATGTTTACCCGTATTAGCCCAAATATAAGGCAAGGTTTTTTGTTTTTTTGTTCTTTTTATAATGAAAGTAAGATTTGAAAAATACAACTCGACTTGTCAAGTCAAGGCTGTTGTGAAAGTGCGTATTGAGTACAGTATATAATAATGAAAATGGATAAAACTAGCTGGAGTGGCCATGTGGAAAAGAGTGGATTGAAAAGGGGTCAAGTATCAAAGGGATTACAAAGAAGTTATGATGCAATTTAAGGTTATGGTTATCAGAAAAGTTGATTCATCCAGCAATTATCGTGCTGCTGAAAAATTTGTGTCGCCTAAAACAACACAGGCGGGGACAAAACAACTGCTATTGACTGCCCACTCAGAGGAAATAGTTTGTGGGTTGTCTGTGTTTCTTAATTTCCTTACTTACCTAACAAGTAAGTTCGTTCCAGTATTTCAGTTGCATTACTATTTTTGACAAACTTACCGTCATAATATTGGCACTCACTTTTAAAATTATTTATACTTTAATTATTGTGTGTGCATCATATGGATACAAAACATGTAAATAGTTGTTCTGGCATTATCATATTGGAATATAAACGTGCGTCTGGATTACAATCAACCATCCGAACTTTACTGCATGAGAGAATTTGTACCACTGACGTAATGGTGAGAAATGTTTATTTTTCCATATTCATTGCTGAAGTTGTCTTATCTGCTTTATATAATGCCATCTTATCAATCCTTATGTCTAGTGTACATTATTGTAATGTTTGTAATGTACAGTCTTTGAAAAGATTTCGGTGTCGCTGTCAGTGGTCTGCTGTTCTGTGATCATCTGTGGCCTGTGATCGCAGACAATGAATTACTGGATGCGCCACTCGGGAGCCCACAATACGATATTTTTTTATGTATACAATCCAGTTTGTTATCTCTACCTCCGAGTTTACAGCAGCATGTATTTGAATAGAATATTGCTCTTGAAGTCTAGATATGTGTTATCCAAGTATCTATTGTAATCCTATCAGTTCCTTGGAGAACTGCTGTGTATGTAAGCATATATAGTCTGCTATCTTATAATATTACTATTACAAGAATCTTTAGAGAAATCTTGATTTTTGCCTGTCAAATTTGGGTTCAAGTTTTGGCTGGCAGCGGACCCTACCCCTACCTTTGCAAAGATAAAACTTGCCCAGCTGGTCAGAGACTGGGTGACAATGTGGTACTTAGGCTGATGTAACCGTGCTTAGGAAAAGGGATGAATGTTACCAATAACATTTTTTTTTTCTTTTTATTTCACTAATTAGCAAAACAGTTTAAATAAATAAAAAAAAAAAAACAGCCTGGTTGGAACAGTAACAAAGCGAGAACAGAGTTTCCACCATCTGCGCAATACTTAGTACTCGGTGAAAGCAATCACCAGTGTCCAGTTGCTGTATTTTACAATGTACTGGACATGGCAGCCATCACTTCCTTTCTTTCGTACAATGCATGCACCGGGGAAAATATCAGTAGGAGAGATCTCTTATGATGCGAGCCATGGAGTTTTGGCAGAAACATTCCGATCAGAAAACTGCAAAGCGGCAGGGAAATGCAGCTCAACCAGGATACAGTGTGCATTAAGTGACACACACAACAGAAAACAATGCTAGGTAACTAAATGCAATAAAAATAAAACTTCTGATATCTGTGCCCAGTGTGAAAGAGCAGTATGTGGTAAATGGACACAACAAGTTGATGAGTGTTTTACATCTGTGTGGATTGTGCTAATATGGGGGCTACTTTGAAGTATGTTTCCCTGAATGTACATTCCCTTTACACAATGAAAACTGAGCTATTTTCTATTATTGAATTCAATTATTTTTTATAAATTTATTTTAGAATTCTGTATGTAGGCCTACATATAACCAGTTTACAGCTGGTTACACAATTTTCTTTTGAAATGTTTATTTTATTGTAGTTTTTCATTTTTTGAAGTTGTGCTATGCAGTAGGCTAATGTGAGAAAAAAAGCCTTGTTATTTTTGTAAATTACTTAGTTTTTACAATTGTGTATGTACCTAGCAGTTTACACAATCTTTTGAAATGTTTATTTTATTATAGTTTTTTCATTTTTTGTCCTGCATTATACTCTAATTTTGAAAAAGCCTTTTTATGTTTATTTAATTTTAAATAGTGTTTCTGCTATGCAAATGTTAGATATGATGTTCATAAATAAACCTTTTGAGTTGTGTCTGATAGCTTATGTTTCTTTTTCATATCGAAGCTGTTTAAAATGTACCCGTCAAAATGAATACTGCCAGCGGTTCTAGGTAGCAGAAACCCGGCAGTTCTAGTGTTAACCTGACAGATCTCTTCATTAGTCTTTATTGCAATCCTTTTTGTGAGAACAAGTATATATGTATTAAGTGGATTTATCTAAATATATGATAAATATATATATTCCTTCCTTGCTTCCAAATCCAGAACCCTTGTACAACGCAAGCGGCATGAATGAAGCGAGCAAATATAGAAATACATTTGTTTTATTTGTATTTTGCTACACGCTGTTCGAGTCGCACTGGACCAATCAGAAATAAGGTAAAAGGTAGCGGCTGTCGGACTGTCAGTGTCTTGCTCATGCAGACATTACCACAGAAATAGAAAAAATCGACATCAATAAGAATTTAATTATTAGTCAAAATATAATGTTCTTTATGATTCCAGTGTCCATGGTCTTTATTTCACCTTAATTTTAGTCAGTGATGGTGAGTGCCACACACTGGTTTCATATTTCTGTAAAAATGATGCTTCTTTGTTTTAATAATGTTGACCAATAATAATAATCACATTAGCTCTTTCACAAGCCGGTGGTATTCCCTTTCCTTTTTTAGTGTGTGGTGTTCCCATGTTCTTCTGTGACTAGCTACAAAAGGAGCAAAATGACTAGCTACATTTTTTTGTACTCATGCTGTATTCGTGTCGTTCGCTTCGCTCCCGATGTGCATACTGTATTTTGTGAAGATGTAATTGCTGAACGATAATGTTTTTCAGATGTATCTGTGAGGTAACTGTTGAATCGCCAAGTTTAAACAAAACAAACAAACAAACAAAAAAGTTGTTAAATGTATTTTCACAGATTTATGTGTTAGAAATGTTAGCTAAATGTTGACTTGCCAAGTGTAAACAAAATATTTAAATTCACTGATTTATTTGTTGGAAAACCCAGGTTTAACATGTCAATGTTCACTCGAAGTGTAAAAAAAAAAAAAAAAAAAAAAAATTCTAGACTGATTTTTAAATGTTGAATTTGTGATACGCGTATGTATTTAACTAAATCTGGACTTTTTATGTGGTTAAGAAAAAAATATGCAATTTACACAATCTGGGGGGGAAAAAACTGTTAAAATATAAAGTTATGGTCTAATGTTTTAATATGGTGGGGGGGGCACGACAAAATGAATGCTAATAAAGGGGGGCGGCATTTAAAAACCTTGCGCAACACTGTTCTAGGGCACTATTGGCTGCAATGAGTTTAATAATCTAGTATTGAACTAAGCTCAACTCCCTAACCAGAGGCAGTTGAAGCAAATATTATAGTGAATCTCTACACAAATATTAGCATTCTCTGTCTGGAGTCAAGCTAAATGTGGCTTATTCCAATACAGGGTTCTCCCCAGGAATTATGTACATCTGGGCGGCAGAACATTATAGCCGGGAGCACTTTTAACGGAAAAATAAACTTGCTTTACCTTAAATATATAATACGACAAATAATTTGAATAATGTGTTGTCTTTCATTGACTGTTATACATATTATTTTTCATTACTGCTTTTTTTTGTTATGGTAAATTACCGTGCTTATTTAGGCACTCTATGATTTGACTGGGGAAAGATAACATATGTTTATTGGAGTTCAAACAAAATAACAAAACAAAAAATGGTAACCTTTTCACTTGTTAATTCACGTCTTTTGATTTTCGCTGTTCCATATTTTTTTAATGGAACTGTTCAATTTAACCATTTTTTTTAACACAATACTCACACGTTTTGGTCACCATCATAAATGTTGCATCAAACCAGAGTGTAATAATCCAGCACCACTGCACTTAAGCATTTGTAATTGTATATCCGCTGACAAGTGTTCTGCTGATATCCCATCATGCCTTTCTTCTTAAAGGTGTACAGCCTTTATACATGAACCCCCAATATCTCTCACAAGCACCTGGGTACATATTTGATATCACAACAAAAGGAATATGTGTTTTTTTTGTGGTTTTTTTTTTGGTGCATATGTATATTGATTATGCACTATATATCGCCTTACAGTACAATATGACAAAAAATTGACAATGATAATACCTGAAAATCTTAATAGTTAATAAAGTAACCAGCGCAAATATAGTATTAGGTGGTGGTTTATTTTGAAAACCCTGCATTCATTGTCACTATTTTTGCTTTGAAAACAATCGGTTATTTTTTTAGCAGTCTACATTTTAGCCTCTCGAAGTGCTAAACACAAGACCCGCCCCTTCAATTCTCTGATTGGTTCAATGTTGTGTCAAGACGTAACACAGCTGTCACGTGGTTCCAAGAATATTTTTCACCCACCAACGTGCAAGTGATCTAGTCTGCTAGAAGCACAATGAATCCTTATTGTTAAAGGCACAGTAGCATCTGCAAGACGGACGGATCAGGTTTTTTCAACCTGACGGCAACAGCCACTTCGTCGGGCGGCCCGCCCACGTGAAACGGTCTGGGGAGAATCCTGCTAATATATTGTTGGTGTATTTTTGTCCTCCCATGCAACACAAATATACCCCATTTGTTTTGCATTTTCATTTTTACCCATCTGCCCCCTTCCAGTAGTTACAGAACTTAACATTTGAGAACGGTTATGCTGCTGACTCTTGTAATGTGGTGTTTTCAACTTTTTTTTTTTTTAAACTCTACCAAACAGTATTTCTTAAAACTTAAGCAGTTCATGGACTTTGGGTGCACAGAATCAAAAGACAATACATGGGAATCAGTTTGGAAACATTTGCTTTCTATTCGGCAAAGTTGTTATAAATAATCTAAAATAGTCTGCACTGTAAATGTGCATTGTGTTACCATTTACTTCCCACCTCGGCATAGTTGTGTGCTATTTAAAATGTTTACAACATTAACCTGAAGATAAAACTATAATAACTAACAATGATAAACTTTGTATTAAAGCCAATATAAAAATGATCCAAAGGGACTCTTTATAACTGTCTCTTGTTTACTTCCTTAATTTCTTTTGTAAGTAAGACATTGATCAATTTTTGATCTGTGTGTACTCTATCAAACACTGAAAACAAATTCAACCAGCTGCTATTCCTGTTATTAAAATGCAGCCACACCTAATATTAGAATGGAGATCCACACAATAGAAATCACATGTGTGTACAGGTGGGTGATCATTTTGAAGTGGATTCGAGAATATATAGTGCCGTTAAAATAAATAAATTAATCATTTTCTTTTACTTTCATTTTTTTTTTATGCGTACCTGCTATAACCCTTAGACGTGCCCACAGGGTCTGGTACCAAAAGCTTGCTTTTGTTGTGAAACATTCTTTCCCCTTTGTTTGCAGGCTGGGGTTTTTTCTACAGCAAGTGAAGATGTCATGAAAAGCAGGCCTATCAAAAAAGCAAAGCGAAGAAACGTAGGAACTGAGGTAATTCACTGTTTAAATATGTAATTAACTCAAATTAATTCCCCCTTCCCCCCAGAATAAAATTAACATCATGACTGAAGCAAGCACTGTAAACTGTAAATTGGGTGAATTAAATTATTTTCTACAGGCACAGTTGCCAGAGTTTGCATATACAGACGTGCTGAAATTTGTTGGTACCCCTCCACAAAAAACAAAGAATGCACAATTTTCTCTGAAATAACTTGAAACTGACAAAAGAATGGCATCCACCATTGTTTATTCCATATTTAATAGAAATCACTTTGCTTTTGATTTTTTATTCAACATAATATTGTAAATAATAAAACAAATGAAAATGGGATGGACAAAAATGATGGGACCGCTAACCTAATCTTTTGTTGCACAACCTTTAGAGGCAATCACTGCAATCAAACGTTTTCTGTAGCTCTCAATGAGACTTCTGCACCTGTTAACAGGTAGTTTGGCCCACTCTTCCTGAGCAAACTGTCTCAGGTTTGATGGGTGCCTTCTCCAGACTGCAAGTTTCAGCTCTTTCCATAGATGTTCGATAGGATTCAGATCAGGACTCATAGAAGGCCACTTCAGAATAGTCCAATGTTTTGTTCTTATCCATTCTTGGGTGCTTTTAGCTGTGTGTTTTGGGTCATTATCCTGTTGGAGGACCCATGACCTGCGACTGAGACAGAGCTTTCTGACACTGGGCAGTACGTTTCGCTCTAGAATGCCTTGATAGTCTTGAGATTTCATTGTGCCCTGCACAGATTCTAGGCACCCTGTGCCAGGCGCAGCAAAGCAGCCCCAAAACATAACCGAGCCTCCTCCATGTTTCACTGTAGGTATGGTGTTCTTTGAAAGCTTCATTTTTTCGTCTGTGAACATAGAGCTGATGTGACTTGCCAAAAAGCTCCAGTTTTGACTCATCTGTCCAAAGGACATTCTCCCAGAAGGATTGTGGCTTGTCAATATGCATTTTAGCAAATTCCAGTCTGGCTTTTTTATGTTTTTCTGTCAAAAGTGGAGTCATCCTGGGTCTTCTTCCATGGAGCCCACTTTCGCTCAAAAAGCGACGGATGGTGCGATCAGAAACTGACGTACCTTCACCTTGGAGTTCAGCTTATATCTCTTTGGCAGTTATCCTTGGTTCTTTTTCTACCATTCGCACTATCCTTCTGTTCAATCTGGGGTCGATTTTTCCTCTTGCGGCCGTGCCCAGGGAGGTTGGCTACAGTTCCATGGACCTTAAATTTCTTAATAATATTTGCAACTGTTGTCACAGGAACATCAAGCTGCTTGGAGATGGTCTTGTAGCCTTTACCTTTACCATACTTGTCTATTATTTTCTTTCTGATCTCCTCAGACAACTCTCTCCTTTGCTTTCTCTGGTCCATGTTCAGTGTGGTGCACACAATGATACCAAACAGCACAGTGACTACTTTTCTCCATTTAAATAGGCTGAATGACTGATTACAAGATTGGAGACAGGTGTGATACTAATTAAAGAAACTAATTAGTTTGAAATATCACTATAATCCAATTCTTTATTATCTTTTCTAAGGGGTACCAACAAATGTGTCCAGGCCATTTTAGAATATCTTTGTAGAATAAGCAATAATTCATCTCTTTTCACAGCTTCTTTACTTTATTCTATGACATACCAAAGGCATGCAAATATACATGATAAAATAGCTTTTAATTTCATCACTTTTCAGGAGGAATGAAGCATTATTTCAATGAGCTGTAAGGGTACCAACAAATTTGAGCACGTCTGTATATGTGTCATTTTTAACTTAGGTGTATCTTGAGAAGAACTGTTCTGGTTGTGTCTGGTCATTCCTTGGCACAAGTTCTTGGTGGGGGATGGGACTGAGGTGACCTATTTTTTTTGTGTTTGTGCAAAGGGCTGGACACATGCGGTATGGGGTGCAGTATGAAAAGGCACTGGGTTTTCTGTTTTCCTGCCACATTTGTTGTAACCTACAGCTGTATCAAATGGCAAGATAAAATAAAATACAATGTCAGATGTCATTTATCTTGCATTATTTCAAAACTGATTCATGGCATATGTTGGTGTTTTGTAGGTCTGCATTTCATTAGTGATTAATCTTAACATATACTGCAATATCCATTTATATAAAGACATTAATGAGACATTCGGTAAGTTATTGTACCTTTTTTATATTGTAAAATTAGCTTTTAATTTGGAATTTTAGCAACATGATTGTTGCAAGTATTTTTCAGATTTTGCTGTCAAATGTGCTGAGTGTTCACCTTCAGTGTATGTATAGAGGACAGAATCTAAAAATGGCCCATCCAGGCTTCCACCCATGCAAGCTATTACTGGCAGGAAACAATTGTATGTAGAAACAGTAATATTGATTCAGAAGAGAAAATGTGGGATACTACCAAAGTAATATTGAGTAAGATGACTTTCTTTTTCTCCCTTGATTTTAGGCTGACAGTGGTGGAACCTTTAAGGGGTTTAAAGGCTTCTCTCTGTGTGGAGCAGCCTCTGGGGGAGCTGGAGGAGGCGCTGCAGGCTTCGGAAACGGTTCTGGATTTATACCACTGCCAAGCCTGGCCAATGGAAGCAGCGGTTTATCAAGCACACCCTCGTTCACTGGGTTCAACGCTGCCTCCGAAACAAAGACCACATCTGGTAAGTTAGTCATGAACAGCTTTTTACTGAGGTTGAGAAAATGGGTCTAGAAGCACTACATATTTGTGGAATTCACACATACGCTTAAGTCTTTAATTTCCTTATTTGAGGTGGTTTACTAATTACTAGAAAAAATAACCATTAATGTATTGTATATGCAAGCCAGTCTGCATTGTGTTTAGTAAAACAGTTTGAACCCCTTCAACTCCAGATGTAAAAATGAATGTTCATGCAACAGGTACCAGATTTCAATAATGATTTGCTATTTCTACCCCTGGAATTGCTATAAAATACTATTAGATTGAAAATAAAACAAATCAATTATATATTCAGTATCCACCACTTACACCGTACAGGGTCATTTTTGGGCACCCGTTTATTTCAGACAAATAGCGTTTGCCATTCCCATTGATTTCAACAACAAAAGGCATTGTTTATACAGTGTTAAGAACGCTGTATATTTCGGGCAAACTCGGCTGTTTGGATCTCGTTATGTGCCATTCACATAGATTTAAGTAACAAACGCACTGCTTATTATTGTAGTAATCGCTCTTACTAATCCACCAATCAGATGTCTTCACCTTGTTACCTCGCCAATCACATAGATTTCAATACAAAAGGCAGCACTTTCCTGTAGTAAAAGCTTGACAGATCAATCAATCAACTGTTTGCACCTCGTTACCGAGCAGTTACCCCTGTACTGTTCCTTGGCTAGTTAATCCCTGTACACACTGTTGGGTTTACAGTTTGAAAAAACAGCAATGACTGCAACAGCAAGCATGGCTGGAAAGAGAAGTGACTAGTATCAGCACGAAAATTAATTGTAAATGAAACATCTCTGTTCAATACTGTGCACCTGCTAAAGCATGCTTGGAACTCTTGTCAGTCAGCAAACAATGCAATGTTTCTTCAAAAAAGCTGGGGTTTCTGTAGTTGAGGAGGAGAGTGCTGACGAAAATACAACTGAAACTCTGACAACACTGTAGGGGATGTCGGAGGAAGAATTCTCAGCAGCGTCACCTTCGCTACAAGGACACTGCCTGAAACAGACACAGATGATGTAAGTGTGCATGCTGTGCTGGCAACACTGTGGCGTGCTGTGGAGCAGCATCTGGATAGAGCCGAATTGGGATTTATTAGAAAACGCTGATCGTCCAGATGCATGTCACAGAGTTCTTCACTGGAAACAATTTGCAGTAATGTAGCCTACCTGTACTGTACATTTCTGCACTTGTATTACTTTTTTGCACATACTTTTTATTACATTCATAAGTTTTAATGCATCTTTTTTATTAGTGTAATGAGTGTCTTAATAAAGATCTTTAACTTCGTAACACTAGGGATGGGAATTTTAACCCTTTGCGGTCTGTTTAAGTATTTTTTTTCACAGTCAAACGGGTTCAAATGGCCCTGCATATCAACAAAGCACACACTAGGCATCTCCAGCCCCTCCCCAGCCTTTTGTTTGCTATAGCGTTCAGCTGTGTAAGAAATAAATAATAATAATAATAATAGTCGTACATACCGATCGATCATCTCCAGATCACTCGTTTTATCACCAAACTCCTCAATAATGCGATCCAAGTCATTATTTTATTACTATAACATCTGAAAAAAGCTCTGCAAATGTCCATGATAGTCTCAGTGCGCTGACGCACTTAGCCAGCTTGTTTATTATGGACGCCCATTATCTGATACCTGATACCATGTATGACTATTCATGAAATACGCTTTTTTTTTTTTTTTTTTTTTTTTCCCCCCCCCCCGACTTGTCTCGGCTCCTGTCGCTACCACTCGGCAATTGAATGGTTTTCTTGGCTTTTTCCGGAGAAAAAACGACTAAACACCCGTTTATTGCGTTGCTATAATGATGTCGGACCCAGTCCGACAAAGGACCTGTGAGGAATAATTGCAATGTCGGTGCAAAGGGTTAAACATATAAACTCCAAAGAAGTGGTTAAACGTTGAATAATATGCTAGACGTGTAATTGCCCACGTGACAAATTTCACCAAACGCATGTTTAATGTATTCATTTTTGTAATTTTATTATCTGTCAGTCCGTCGCATATCCGACTGCTGTGTCGCCACAGTAAGGGCGTCTATTATAAAAAGCAAGGGGTTTTGCAATTGCTTCCAAGTAGCTTTTCTAATTGGTGCAACAGAAAGATTGACAATGGGGGCGGGTTTTATTCTCGGTCGATCTGGCGATTCATTGGTGCACTCTGTTTTTCATGCTGTAGTGGGCGTGGTATAGTATCAACTCCACGGTGTAATACATTTAATGACAAGCGTTTTTTTCTGAAGTTTGTTATATGTTTTTGATAAAATGTTATCTCAAACAAAGGAGCGAAGTGAAGCCACGTTTGGAAGTATTTTGAGGAACAAGACGAGAGAACCGTGGTAGTAAATTATGCCAAACAAAATTGACGTACCACAGAAACACGTTCAATACTTCACCATTTGAAATGAAAACATACAGAAATTACTGTGGATGGAGTTAGACGGCAGTAAAAAGCAAACCTCTATAATAAACAGAATCCTCCAGATGGTGACTGACATTTTATTTGGCCCTTACATCCCTGTGAATACATATAACACAAGTTGTTTTCTCTTTTTAAATATTTATTCAGAGAACGCATACATGTAAATAAATTATGTATAGGCTTTAATTTACCAATACACTAACGCAAATCATTTGTTTACAAAAAAAAAAATCTATGTAATTTGTCAACAGAAGGGGGTTATTTAATAATAATAGTGTGTGTGTGTATATATATATATATATATATATATATATATATAATATATATATATATATATATAATGTGTGTGTGTGTGTGTGTGTGTGTGTATATATATATATATATATATATATATATATATATATATATATATATATATATATATATAATAAAATATGGATTTCCTATTTGTGGCACCGATCCCTGAACAGTAGCATTAATATAACAATGTATTGGAATCTGTGCATTTTGATAGATTTTGTAACCCATGTAAGCTGTGTTTAAATTTTTATTATTGTTATTGGTTTTGTTATTTGATATAATGTATATTTAAAAAAGGGCCAGCACAGGTACATCTCAATTGTGCAGTACGACTACAAAGAGAAACATTTACTAAGATAAAAATAATACAAAAGACCAACTTCCCATAGGGCTTTTTTTAGTATTAAATACAGAACTGCCGCTATAAGATTTATTATAAATAAATTTATTAAATGTGCACAGATGAGTCTACTGGTTAATCAACTAATGCCCATAAATGAACCAATCAAACATGTTAATTGAGTGGCAGCCCTGATTTAAAAATATACTTTGGTGTATACTTTTTTTTTTTTAACTTTGTATTTAAGTCTTTGTGATGTGTGAAATGTTATTTTGCTTATTTAGGTTTTCTTTGCTTAGAAAATACTAACCAGGGCTGTTGGTATACATCGTAATTAGGGCTTCTGATTTCCGGTTTTAACCGATAAAATACCCCCGATACCAAAAAAATGAAATTGGTGGATAGCCAATAAACACTGGAAAGCACCGGAAAAACTGTGGAAATGGTTAATCAATTCACGTTGACTATTCCCATTTAAAAAAATAAAACCTACTACAAAAATAATAATAAATGCATTTCCCAGTGCTGCTGGGCAATGACCCGCCTTCCTGACTTGCATCTATCATTGATTCGTTCTCAATACTCTAAACTCGCCCCACTACTGAATGACAGCACATTCCTACATTTCTATTGGAGACTCCGCTTGCAAGATTTAAAATGAGATTATCAGGATGGAGGCTTGTTAGCAGCATTTCAAGCTTTTACAGTTAAGATACGGAGGATTTAAAACAGAATTATGGTGAAATGTGCAAAAATGCCTACACACAAAAACCCCAGAAGAATGTGCCCATGACCATAGGGATTTCGTTGTGGAAGACAGCAAAGGAAAGAAGGTACAACTTAAGTGTGCAAGTACTGTCGAGTTACTATACATATTTTGACACACACACAAAAAAAAACCCTCAAGCATTTTGGAAAGTAACTTAAAACGCTCATTTCATACCGTATATCAAAAACGAAAGCCCCGAAAAAAGATTTACATAACTCAAAAATAGCTAAAAATAAGCACAGAAATACAATTAATAAAACCCGAAAAACAGCCCTAATAATAATGTAATATTTAGTGTGTGTATAGATATGGTTTAACTGTTTAAACACTGACACATGCATAGCATTTAAACATTGATAAAAATGTACCAAAAGCACATCCCTAGCATACACGCTTGTTTGTTTTGTTTACTGTACTGGTGATTGGGGGTCATTTTGAATGTCAGGTTATTGTGGGAGTTTATACCGTCCATCGCTTACTGCGGGTGAATCACATTAACACAAACGCGTCTGTTCTAAGCAGTGGTGACTATTACATAAAAAACCCTTTAAACCCCAAATTTATTTTTGAAAAGAATAACACAAACATGCACAATAAAAATAAAAAGCTTTTTTTGTAAATAGTAACACATGCAATTAAATAAGAAACATTTTATTTGTAAACTGTAGAATACATAAATACACGATTTCTGATGAATAAAAAATGTCTGTAAACAATAACATGCACGAGTGTGTGTGTGTGCATTTTATATATATATATATATATATATATATATATATATATATATATATATATATATATATATATATATATATATATAAAATATATAAAAGCACCTCCTACCTAGAACCGCCAGGCGCATCATTTTGACACGTATTACAATACAGTACATGTTTTTTTTTAAATAGCCTACAATTGTATTTTAGTATACAAGCCCCACTTCCTTCCAATCCCACACAGAAGTATGTACAGACGTGCTCAAATTTGTTGGTACCCTTACAGCTCATTGAAATAATGCTTCATTCCTCCTGAAAAGTGATGAAATTAAAAGCTATTTTATCACGTATACTTGCATGCCTTTGGTATGTCATAGAATAAAGCAAAGAAGCTGTGAAAGGAGATGAATTATTGCTTATTCTACAAAGATATTCTAAAATGGCCTGGACACATTTGTTGGTACCCCTTAGAAAAGATAATAAATAATTGGATTATAGTGATATTTCAAACTAATTAGTTTCTTTAATTAGTATCACACATGTCTCCACTCTTGTAATCGGTTATTCAGCCTATTTAAATGGAGAAAAGTAGTCACTGTGCACCACACTGAACATGGACCAGAGAACACAAAGGAGAGAGTTGTCTGAGGAGATCAGAAAGAAAATAATAGACAAGCATGGTAAAGGTAAAGGCTACAAGACCATCTCCAAGCAGCTTGATGTTCCTGTGACAACAGTTGCAAATATTAAGAAGTTTAAGGTCCATGGAACTGTAGCCAACCTCCCTGGGTGCGGCCACAAGAGGAAAATCAACCCCAGATTGAACAGAAGGATAGTGCGAATGGTAGAAAAAGAACCAAGGATAACTGCCAAAGAGATACAAGCTGAACTCCAAGGTGAAGGTACGTCATTTTCTGATCGCACCATCCGTCGCTTTTTGAGTGAAAGTGGGCTCCATGGAAGACGACCCAGGAGGACTCCACTTTTGAAAGAAAAACAAAGCCAGACTGGAATTTGCTAAAATGCATATTGACAAGCCACAATCCTTCTGGGAGAATGTCCTTTGGACAGATGAGTCAAAACTGGAGCTTTTTGGCAAGTCACATCAGCTCTATGTTCACAGACGAAAAAATGAAGCTTTCAAAGAACACCATACCTACAGTGAAACATGGAGGAGGCTCGGTTATGTTTTGGGGCTGCTTTGCTGCGCCTGGCACAGGGTGCCTTGAATCTGTGCAGGGCACAATGAAATCTCAAGACTATCAAGGCATTCTGGAGCGAAACGTACTGCCCAGTGTCAGAAAGCTCTGTCTCAGTTCCAGGTCCTCCAACAGGATAATGACCCAAAACACACAGCTAAAAGCACCCAAGAATGGATAAGAACAAAACATTGGACTATTCTGAAGTGGCCTTCTATGAGTCCTGATCTGAATCCCATCGAACATCTATGGAAAGAGCTGAAACTTGCAGTCTGGAGAAGGCACCCATCAAACCTGAGACAGCTGGAACAGTTTGCTCAGGAAGAGTGGTCCAAACTACCTGTTAACAGGTGCAGAAGTCTCATTGAGAGCTACAGAAAACGTTTGATTGCAGTGATTGCCTCTAAAGGTTGTGCAACAAAATATTAGGTTAGCGGTCCCATCATTTTTGTCCATGCCATTTTCATTTGTTTTATTATTTACAATATTATGTTGCATAAAAAATCAAAAGCAAAGTCTGATTTCTATTAAATATGGAATAAACAATGGTGGATGCCATTCTTTTGTCAGTTTCAAGTTATTTCAGAGAAAATTGTGCATTCTTTGTTTTTTGTGGAGGGGTACCAACAAATTTGAGCACGTCTGTATTTCAATGGAATGTGGGGGGTGGTGTGGTCTGGCTGTAATTCAGTGACACTGAGTCTGTGTTTTACGTGACAGCTCCTGGATGTAAATAAGCGTAGGATTAATTTTTTTAGATAGACAATGTCTCAATCGTTTTCGCCAAGTCTTGAAATTTGTTTGCATTTTGTTTTGCGAGAAATTAGAAGCCTTTGCTCTGGCAACAAGGATTTACCCACAACAATGGAGGTGCTGCTGTTTCCCACAGATCCACTCTGCAGCAGGGTCACGCAATAGAAAAGGCAATGTTGTTAACAATAAAATATAACCCACCATAGCGTTCATTCTGCTGCCGGTCATCGCAATCAGTAAATATAGGCTCTTACTATAAATTATAGATCAGTTCATATGTTTGGTTGTGTATTATTCGACCCCCCCCCCCCCCCCCAACTTCAGGTTTAAATTTCTCAACTTCTGCTCGAGGTATTACTGTGATTATTGCAAAACATACCATACATAACATCAGCGAAAACACATCACGCAATTTCATTTTTTTCTTTTTCTTTTTTTAAACTATTTTGTCTACTTGTTAAGTACTCGTTCGTTGTTGGTGCGAGCGTACAGGAATGTGAACACCTTTCAGGTGAAACCTTGAAAGTATGTCGATGAGTGGCGTGATGATTGCTGTCTACTCAAGTGCAAAATCAAATAATGACGCCACATCTTCATTTTCACAAAGTAAAACAAACCTTCTTTCAAAGTTATTGTTTTCAAAGCACCGCGATCACGCGATCAAAGGTTTCTGTACTTGTGGTGTCTGAATCAATCTTATATGTTGACGTATTTCATTTGCAATAATAGCAAGCAAATTTATACTAATAGAAAATAAAAGTAAATAAGTAATACTGCAAATAAACTGCACCACGATGATAGTAAATATTATTTTTATATAATACATACATACATACATACATACTATATATTTATAATATATACACACACACCC
Source organism: Acipenser ruthenus (assembly GCF_902713425.1). NCBI lineage: Eukaryota > Metazoa > Chordata > Actinopteri > Acipenseriformes > Acipenseridae > Acipenser > Acipenser ruthenus. The sequence continues at coordinate 36,447,801 of NC_081195.1, read as the reverse complement.
CTTTTAGATTGCTGGTGATTTTGCTCTTGTACCTTCCATTCTTCTCAATGCACTCACAGATGAAAGGGATGTTTTGTGCAAATTGCAAACATGTCAACGGACAAACCGCCCTCCACTGCAAAATAAACCTTCTATAGCACCAATACAGCCTATATAGCACGCATACTGACAGACCAGGATGAAAGAAACCCCATTGAACAGAAGGTAAACCTTGAGGTACGCAGGCACAACATGGTTCTGCAAGTGCTCTGTCTATTGACATATATCCTGGAGCTGAAGGGGTTAATATCACTTCCGAGGAATTGAACATTAGCAGATGTAATGAAATAAAACCCTGAAGCAGAAAATTGAGATGTACAATGAGTAAAATTCCACACAGTACTCGCTAATTGTTGCCTTATAAATACTCCATTATTTAAACCTTTAGTGCAGCATGGAGTGGCAGGCAGTGACTTGAACTGAGGCTTTGTGAAAAATGAGCTAATCTGACTTTCTGGGAAGCCCAAGGCCAAACTGAATACTTGCATAAATTGTAGCTGCTATTCCTGAAACTGCTGAAGAGTGTGCGTTTTCTTCTCTCTATTCTCATCTCTTTTTTTTGGTTGGTAGGTATATAGATTTGCACAGTAAGGCATGGTAATCAATATGGGGATTCTGAGATATAGGTAGTGTTTGCATTAAGAGCATTTTACTCTGGAAAGGTGGGGGTGGAGGGGTGGGGGGGTGCAACTTGGCAAATCCTATTAATTGTCTTCAATGTTGGCGAATCCGTATATTTTTAATATTTTTTTGATTGTATTTAATACATTGTTCCATGTATTTGCAGTGTGTTTTATATTCCCTTTTTGTTTTTTCCTCTCTTTTTAAAATAGGCTCATTAACATTTAACGGCCCTGCCTCCATCCAGCTTCAGAAGAGTGATGTCAGTACAGAATCTAATGGTGTGAGTCAGTCCAGCTCTGCCCCTAGCTCCACTCAGAATAAAAGCCACAGCAGTCGAGAATATAACAAACAGCTAGCTAGCCTGAACTGCTCTCTGCGGGACTGGGTCACGAAGCACGTCAATGACAACCCCCTGTGTGACCTCAGCCCTATATTCAGTGATTACAAGAAGCATTTAGCCAGCATTGAGCAGAAACACGGAGGCAGCTCAGACAGTGGCTCCGAGAGCGACGCCAGCAGCAGACAGTCGGAGTCTTTCTCTCTTCCGACACTCAGCTCTTCAAAGCTTCAGCAGGGTGCAGGAACAGCATTGTTCACATTCAGCAGCGACCAAAAGGAGAGCACCACTTCAGAGAAGAGGGCAGGCTCTGCCGCTTCAGCAGCCCCTGCCACCAATGTCACGTTTAATTTTGGGAAGAAAGTGGACAGCTCTGTCTTGGGAGCCCTGTCTACCACTAACACAGCAGCAGCATCTGCATTTTCCTTTGCAAGCCAAGGCACAAGTTCTTTATTTGGAAGCCAAGGAAAACCTCCAGCCACCTCCACTTTCTCTTTTGGTCTGTCAGCACCTCAAACAACTAGTGGAAATGGAAATACCCCAAAAGGTACTGCTTGATTGATTGATTGATTTAATGCTTGGAATTCTGATAAGCTGTCAGTGTAATCTTATAGTTTTTATGTTTTTTTTGTTTTGTTTTTTTGTGTGCTAAGTATAATTACTTGTTTGTTCCTAAATTGTATTATATTTTGTTATATATGTTTACTGCCAATTTTGATAGTTTGTGTAAGGTCAGCAAAGGATTCGATCTCGTTCTGTTTTCATTTTTGAACTCTTGGTTGTGCTGTTTATAGGTAATTTGTCTAAGGGTCAGCAGTAGGTTCATTGAAAAGGTAGATGTATGAATTTTCACTGAGCTACGATTTGCAGTGGCTTGGTAAGACTGGTTAGTGCCTGTGTGTGTGACACCTCCTATACATTAACATTATCAAGCATTTCAGTGGTATGTGTGGCATGCATGTAGACTGGTTTGTTTAACAAACAGAACCTTTACTGATTCTGCAGTTTTTTTTTCATATTGTCTATAAAATGACAGCTTTTGTTTTTGTTTTTTTCCCCCCATTCCATATTTTTTAGGGGTATGTGACGGCAGAGCACTGCTTGTAAATGGTGTTTGGTTTGTGTGGTGGTGGTTGGCAATTCTAATCCCTGCCAAATACATGTGTGGATATGGCTGTTACCAAATTAGATAATTGGTGCGAATTGGGAACAGCCACAGGATATAAAAAGGGAACTAGAAGCTCCATTAGAGAGATTTTTGCAGCAGTGTTTTCATTTCTTTTGTTTAATAAGTGCATGCCCCATTGCTTAAACCCGCAGCTATTGCCTCGGTCTCTATAACCCTTTACCATCGTGTTGCAGGGTAATACCAGAATTTTTCTCTTCAGGAGCGAAATTGATCTAATAGCCAACACTGCTGTAAGGCTACCCCTTCCTACAATAACACAGACTTGATCTCTGTTCCTGGCATTCCAAAGCCCTGCTGCAGATTTTTTTTTTCCATTCCTTTTTTCACTTCTGAACCTTTTTTTTCCCCCCTGCTTTTTGTTTAAATTCCACTGTGAGCAATCTGGGCTGTAACGCCGATGAATATCTTTGATGTAATGTATAGGCTACAAAGCAGGAGGAAGCTAGGTCTGGTAGTGACGCCCGCAGCAGAGGAGAGACAGCAACAAAAACAAAAAGAAATCGGAAGACAGGAGTAGAAGTGCTGGTTTTCCCATTCTAGTGTCATTTATCAACTCGGGGAATACAGAGCTGCAGGCAGGGCAGGCGGCTGAAGGAGGGACAGTGATGCATTCACGAGTATTTTGTACTTGGTTACTATTACATTAATCTGGGGTCTCACTTATCTTGAATGATTTGATTAAAGCAGAAGTAATTTATGCTTGGTGTGATGAGCACAAAATAAATAGTTTATATGGTCATCTGCTCTTGCCAGCAGCCAGTATAAACCCATGAGCAGACCTGACCTTTTGCAGCTTGCCAACATGCAGACTGGTTGTTAGGTTTTAGTGCAATTTAATGTGTAGATGAAGTCGGAAAATGTTTTGGTAGTTTTGCTTTCATTGTGTCTGAAAGATGCCAAACCAGGACAAGCTTGTGCTGGTAGGAATAAGGAGATATTTTTTTTTTAATGGTCGAGACAGGCACAGGGAGTTGATTTTTAAAATGTTAGTGTTTGCTGGAATTGATGAAAAGATTTCAGTGTACTCCTATTTCCAGTTGCTATAATATGCAATTAATACTGTATGTGGGATTGTATAAAAGGACAGAGAGGGTAGGTACGAGGGTAGATGTGACTTGTTAGTTTTTATTTATGAAGACTGTTGGATTGCATATATATATATATATATATATAGAGAGAGAGATCTCTCTCTCTCTCTCTCTCTCTCTCTCTCTCTCTCTCTCTCTCTCTCTCTCTCTCTAATATATATATATATATATATATATATAGAGATATATATATATATATATATATATATATATATAGAGATATATATCTATATATCTATATATATCTCTATATATATATATATATCTCTCTCTCTCTCTCTCTCTCTCTATATATATATATATATATATATATATATATATATATATATATATATATATATATATATATATATATATATATATATATATAATATATAATTTTTTTTATCATTAGGTGCGTTTTCATTTTTACCATAGCCTACTTGGTACACAATTAACACAAAATAAGTCACAGTGCTGCATTAACACAGTATGATACTATACAGTACCTACATAAACTGCACACACTTTACAGAAATTAATCATTTTTAAACTTTCATAGAAAATGTTTGTGTACGTGTGGCTGCAAGTAAAACACATAGCCTACCTGATACTTGTTATCTGTTGGTATGAGTCAGTTTTCTTTTTTTAAAAAGCAATTAAATACTTAAAATTGAGAATTAATTACAGTAGTCCACATCTTGCGTCTTGAACCAGTGGAGTCCATCAGCATTTCAGAAAGCTTCTTGCCTTTTCCAGCCATTCAATTGCAGTTTGTTCATGCTATGTAGAGTATGAGTTTGTATGTCCTCCTAATCCTGTTCTTAATTTTAGTGGATTTACAGCTATGGCCAAAAATTTTACATCCCCTAGAATTTTAGGATTGAGATACTAATATATATATATATATATATATATATATATATATATATATATATATATATATATATATATATATATATATATTTTTTTTTTTTTAAACTATGAAAATAATTTAGATATTTTATTTATCATGTAATCAAAGAAACTACACTCATATGGCAACAGTCTACCGGAAGCCATAATAATACAGTTATATGGAAAACTACAAAGCAGTATGTAATTCAATATATTAACGTAACATTATTCATCATGTTTCATTCGACTTTATGAAGCAAAATTAGTTATTTCTACAGGGTGATGCAAAACTTTTGGTAGTAGGCTACTTCTAGCTGTTATGTTTATTTTCGTCCTGCCTTTGGTGTCCTCCTTTTTTTATTTTTTTTCACTGTGATCCAAGTACTGCTTCAGTTATGTGCTTCGAGATCTAGATGTATCAGGATACTTTTACATTTATCTGGACAAACCCATTCTGATCCAACAAGTATGAACAGAAGTGGATCTTGCTCTTTGTCCTGTAAATAGATTGGAGTTGGATATGCTATAATCACAGTGAAGCCCAGATGTCAAGCTTTTAATCTGATTTGCATTCAGACTCAAAGGCAAGCTGCTTTGTTCATTTGACTGTCTGGTTCTCAAAATGCAACATTCTTAAACAAAAAAAAAGTTATACCGTATGTGCATAATGCAGTTTGTCCAGTCTGTGCCAGGTCTTTTAAAGTACACAGTGCAATGCCTTTTCCTGCAATAGTAGTTCAAAGGGGTGCTATGCATCACCTGTAATTGTGTTAGAAAATCTGCTGCACTCTGCACCTTGTATCTCAGAAACCATTAAAAAATAAACTTTCCATTTACTTTGACCTTGACCTAAAATCTAATACAGCTGTTGTATATTTCTACAGGTTTGTGAATCATGGAGACGAATTGCATAAGATGTATTGTGTAATTGTCCTCCTGTCAAGTTTGAATATATATATCATGCTGGCCAGTGCTTCCTCTTGCATGATCCTGAATAGTCATTTACATTTATGCTGTGCCATGGGGATGTTTTGTTTTTGTTTATAAAAATCACATGTTGCAGGATGGAAATTAAGCTTGATTAGCCACAGTGTACTGGTAACAAGCTCAGGTGCATCTTATTAAACTTGCAGTAAAACCAGGAATGGAGCTGCTATGCAACTGGAGTCTTATTTCCATCCTTGCATTGAGTTAAAAGGATAGTTCATTGCACATCATAAAACCTTCTTTTTTATCTAACGTCTAGTGATTATTTCAATAGAATGTAGACATTTTGAAGATTCCAACATATTTGATTTTAACACCTACAAGTGTTACAGTTGACTGTTGGCTAAGATTAATAAAATTGAGGCTTTTTGTGATATGATTTCCTGGTTAGATAATGTTGCTCTGGCACCCTCATTGCAGGATTTCCTAAGAATGTGATTTATAGCTTTCATTGCTGTTTTTCCTCACCCACTAGTCATTTTGATATATTGTCTCTTCACTGCTAAAGGTTAGCGCTGCACTAGGATAGAACATATTAAATTCACACAAAGCATAGTAATTCTTCTACAGGCAACACAAGTCTTTATTGTACAGTTTTAAAAAATGTGACTGCTTTTAATGCACTTTGCAAAAAAAAGTGTTCCTTAAAATGTTTTAATGTAAAATGTATAAACCATGTAGTGTAAACTGAATGCCAGTACGATTCCTGTCTCAAGACTCAGTTTGAGTCCAGATTGAAAATGTCACAACTACTTTGCAATCGCAGAAACGCCTTTTAAAATCATTGTTTTTCTTTAACAGACGATCTAAGAATTAAGATGAGTGATTTTATATGTTTGCTGTGACCTATAATTCTAGCATTCTGTGTCTGTATAAAGTCTGTTTCAATCCTGATTTTTATTTTTGTTTTGTATTAGGAGAAGAAAAGGGTAATGAAGAGGAGACTGAAGAGCCTCCCAAACCTGTTGTCAATGAAGTGAAGGAGGATGATGCGTTTTATTCTAAAAAGTATGTGTGCACAATGTTCTGCTGTGTCAGGGGGGAATGTTGTTGGGATGATCAGATTTATTTTACTTTGGATTTGAAACCAAGATTCCTGAGATCAAATTATCTTGCCTGCAGTATAGAATTCTTTTACCAAGAAAGCTGCAAATGACTAACAGATCAGATCAATAGTTCCTTTTTTTTTTTTTTTTTTTTTTTATAAATAAAAAGCTCTTTTAGCTGTTGAATCATCATTTATCCAAAGCATTTACTGTAAAGCCATAAATATTTGAGAGCCTTTTATTTTAATTTATGTTTTTCGCGTAGGAAAAAATGCAAACATTTTCGGCACGAATATCAAATTCCACTAACAACACATACTTCGTATATTGCAACAGGTCGCCAATATTTCTGGAGCAAAATAGGTTTTATGGGTGTGATCGGCAGATATTTTGGTCGCCAATGTTTATGGCTTTACAGTACTTCAATTTGTAAATAACTGTTGTATGTTATTGCTGCCAAAGATTAGATTTAATTGAAAATAATAATCTTCTCTAAAGCCGGTCCTTGTATTTAAAAATGTATTAGACCTGACACAGTGGTTTTGTTGTGAACTTAACTGCTGTGGTGAAATTGTTCACATACAATCTTTTGGAGCACCATTCCTGTTAAGGTGGTGTACAGCAGAAACTGAGGTGCTATAATCTGCAGGTCCTTGACAGTGAAACGAAACAGATTTTTAAACTTTGATCCTCCCAGGAACAAGCTCCAGTTCCGATAACATTATCTTTTCTTTTATTGCAACCTGCTTGCTTTTTACATTGTGGGTGCACGATTCACTTGATATCCGTTCCAGTCTGGATTTTTATTCCTCTACATTAGTAAACTGACCCTTTTGCAGGTTCAGTGAACTCGTTTAGGACATGCTTGGAATGAAGACCTGGACTCCAATGAGTCTCGAAGGCTGGAGTTCTGTTGTGTGCCTCTGCTTTACTGCTTTTATTAGAAGCCCATTCTGAGATTAGGAGGGGATGGGTCAGTATTTTAAAATGGAGAATATTGTTGGCTAGTTTTATTTTGGTTCACTAAAATGCTTTATATGTGTTTTTTAAACTATTTAATAGATGTAAGCTGTTCTACAAGAAAGAAAATGAATTTAAAGAGAAGGGTGTAGGCACGCTGCATCTGAAACAAGTAGCTCAACAAAAGACTCAGCTGTTGGTGAGAGCGGACACCAATTTAGGTATGTTTATTTAACTGCATGCAGTTATTTTCTTTTTTTTTATCCCATCCTAGGCAGCTCACATCACTTTCTAGGATATGCTGCTGGTATTCTCGCGCAGAGATTATGCTTCATTGTTCAAAACAGATTTGCATTTGTTTGTTCTAAATATACATTGTCCTAGAATCCTGGAGCACTGATCATGCTTTTGTTTTAATGAAAAGGGCTTGAACAGCAGGGGGTAGGGTTTTCACTGATTGCAAACAATGGGATTCTCTGCCACAAGATGTTTACTCGAGCTTACAGGCAGTAGCCCCCTCCCCCCAAGACTACTTGAGGGTATCAATCTAGAAGTGCTGACCTACTTCAATCAGTTCTGGAACGGTCAGATTCAGCTTGTAATGATGGCAGCCTACACAAAGTGCAGGAATCCAGCCTATTTATTTATTTTTTTTAATTTTATTTATTTATGTAGTGCTGGGACAAACGCATGATTTTCATGTTTGGATATTTGCTCAATTGAAATATTCGTTCGTTTTTCAAAAGTAATAAAAGCCATTTTATTACTCTGAAGAGGCAGAGACAGCATAGCGGCAGGGGGCGTGGCCGTGGCCCCTGTGTGCGCCATTATTTTACAGCAAGACCTTTAAAATATGCATGGGTGAAAGTGCTCTGTCTGTAGATGGAATTCCGTCAAAATGGCCTCTCCCAGGTCCATTCCTATGATTCCTGTAGAAATGCCAAAAAAATCTGTGGAGGGTGGAAGAAAACTAATGTTTTTGCACGTACTTGATGACTTGTTATCTTTTAGTATATTTTCCTCCTGTTGAGCTGTAACTTCATTGAGACCATGGGCACCTAACCCATAGAGCACCGGGGAGGCAAACGATATATTTTACCATTCTACTTTTTTTTGCTCCATGTAAACACACTATTTTTCTATGTTGTGTTATGGTTTTGCCTAGAAACGGTTTCAAATGTTTAAAAAAAAAAAAATTGACCCACCATAGTCTGCTCTGCACTATTTACAACAGCTAACATTAGCAGCAGTGTGACTGCAACAGAAGATGTTTGGCAGTTTGGATACTACAAAAAATGATTAATTAAATATAGGCTAGGTAATTGTTAGTTTTATTCTCTAATAATTCAATTATATTCAGATGGTTATTTATGTATTTTTTAAACAAGCATGTTGTGTTGCTGCAGGGCCATGAACGGGTTTAAGTTCAACATCTCTAAATAAAATATTACTGCTGTTAAGCACTGGTAATAATCTGAAGCCGTGGTATTGCAAAATAACAGAAACCGTTTTTACTTTTAGAAATGTTTTTTTTTTTTTAATCATTAAACTTAATTAATTTTCAGCTTTCATATTGAAGCTTGTGTACTACTCATTAAAACAAACTAAGTAGGAATTTGCTTGATGTTTTTCAAGTCAAGTGTATAAATAATTACAATAGTTTAATCTTACTTTAAAGGCACGCACCTGAATCGTAAGGTAATTAAACTGTTTGCTTATACTCTCCCTGCCGTTCTGCGCAGTCAGCCGTGGTTCAAGATAATGTACCCGATCCGAAGCAAGTGTAAAACTTGCCTGAATATTATATTATTAAAATAAATATTTTAAAACTAGCAAGAAATGACTTGTTGCACTAGCAGCAGTTACATTATTGTTTTACATCATTGTTTTGCCCTCTAACTCAATGGACCATATATAGAAGCAAGCACAAAGGCATGGGCACAATTTCTTCGGGGGACACATAAAAAAAATAAAAAAATAAAATAAAAAAAAACTGTGGTGCGCAAGTAAATAAAGGTTGAGAACCCCTGTCTTAGAGCAATAAGACAATTTTAATGATATAAAAAAACAACTCTTGACTGGTCCTTCCTGCATCTGTTGACTTTTTTTTCTTTTTTTTTTTGCTGAATAAAACAAAGTCTTTGCATTTGCTTCAGAGAAGTGTGCTTTTGACATGGCAAGTTATGAACTGCCTTACTTGGGGAATAATTACCTTCTAAAGGACAGTAATTGCTTTTCTTTGTTTAACACTTTCCTTTTAATAAGCTATATGTGGGAATTCTAGGTGTAGCACTGTGCAGAGACTTGTATGTATTTGCATTTAATGCATGTTCAGTAAGTACATACTGTACATTTTATGCTGAAACATCTGCCCAATTTTGTAGGTTTGCAATTACTGAAACTAACTTCACAACAGCAAGGTTTGCTTGGTTTCTTAGAGCTTAATTGTAAAAAAAAAAAAAAATAATAATAATAATAATAATAATTAAAAAAAAAAAAAAAAAAAAACATTTGCTTCTCTACACTTAGCAGTTAGTTCTTCAGTTTACCCCCCTACTGTTTAACATAGTTAGGTGCCTATGATTGAGACACAAAATTATTTGACAATTACTTCTGACATTGATTAAAACACTGAATTGTTGTACTGCTTTTAGAATGAAACACTCGCCTATAGATAGTGACTCGTGTTACTGAATAAGAAAGGTTACTGGTCCAGAGCTTATCTATAAAAGAGTATAATTTCGATTTTTGTTATTATACAGTTAAATAAACTGTTAATGCAAAAACTTTATTTTTATAGTTGGTTATTAGTTATCAACAAGCAGAGATTGTATGATTTTTGTGGCTGAGGTTTTATAAAATTGTGAATTGGGCATACATGTAAAAGGTTTGAGTAACAGTTCAAAAACTATGTTTGTAAACTAGCCTTATGTGAAATGTATCAGGTTGATCCATCTGGTAAAATAACAAGTAAGAAGTAGTTTCTGAATTTCTTTTTCTACAAAGTCAAGTACAAAACTCCACTGTTTTTAGTTCTCGTTTTATTACGTTCCGCATAACAAAGTGTTTAATTTTTAAGCTATTGTGTTACACAGTTATTTTAACGGCTTCAGAGTTGCTACGGCGTCAGTGAATTGAAGGAAAAAAGTCCCAGTTTTTCACTGGAAATCTGGACATTTGGAGAAACTCTCAGAAATTTCGTCAGACACCAAAATCCAAACCGAACTGGACAAAACTCACAAAAATGGTGAAATACATTGTCTTTTCTTAAATTACTTGTTTAATGCTGACATTAGGAGAACCGTGCAGAATTTGCATAAACTGCCGTATTCTCCTACTGTAGGCATTCAATACATGTAGGTCTATTCATTAAGTTAGCGAAGTGGCACCCCATTGATTTCTTCAACAGCAATATGTAATAATGTAAAACATGCTATATTAAAAATTGGAGCAATACCTCAATAGCTGCCATCTTTCAATATGTCTTACAGGATTTTGTAAACATCCAGTTCTCACCATATAAACAAACAAGAGTTCACTTTAAAACTGCATTGTGAACACAAACAGACTCGGTCCTGAAAAAAAAAAAAAAAAGGAAAAGGACCAAAAAAAACAAACTAACTTTTTAGTTTGTATCAAAATGAACTCTGTCCCATTGCTTGCAGATAAGTGTGAGCAGCAAGCACATTGATACATTGTTTCAAACTAAACGAGCCAGAGCCAGTGTGAATGTATATAGTCCAGTTAGCAGCCCTTTAACTTTGAGATCAAATGGAGTGTTTAATATGATTTATAAAATAACAGTAGCATTGTACAGTGTTTCCAATCTAGTTTTGGAGAAAAAACATGATTCCCTTATTAGCCTGGCTCTGAGTTTTGCTACATGATTGCTGTCTTTGGAACTGCTCACCTAAATTTGACATTTGGCACACCTGTTAATGTGCAAGTCACACCACAGACCCCTGATTTATTGATCCATTAAACGCTGTGTCCTGTAGATCATGGTGGTTGATCTCTTCATGATACTGCAAAGGCTTGAAATGTTTCCTAATCTGTGAATTTCATGTTAAATAAAACTACAAATATCTAATGTCCCTTCCCTTTCTTTTATTTAGGGAACATCTTGCTAAACATTCTGGTGCAGTCTTCAATGCCCTGCACAAGGATGGGAAAGAACAACGTCATGGTAGTGTGTGTCCCCAACCCCCCAGTGGATGAGAAGAGTCCGACCACACCCGTCCCGATGTTAATCCGGGTGAAAACTGAGCAGGATGCAGACGAGCTGCACAAAATCATAACGGAAAAGAAGTCTGCGTAGCATTCAGAGTGTGCAGAAATGTGGTCGCCCGGCTGCTTTGAAAATAATCTTTTTCTTCAATCTGTTGGTCCTTTGTGTGGAGCGCAATAAAAAATGAAGATTGTTGGTCACTGTGTTTTTATATTGCTGTTGAGATCATTTAACATATTTGAAAGAAATGTATAATATTCTCATCCATCTTAATGAGTAATAAACACACTTTTTACACTGCATGCACATTTTAGTTTGAATAAAACTGATCATTAAAACTGTGAACTGTAAATCCACTTTTTTTTTTTCTCCTTCCATCTGAACCTTTCCTAGATGCACATTTGTTTTATTTTAATGTTGTCCAACAGACAGGCTGTCAGCGGATGTAGGCTGTTAGGATAATGATGCTTAATTTTACATCTATTCGTTCGTGAGGGGTAAAGAAATAAGGGAAATGTTTGAGTGTACAGCACGTGTTTTTAATTACTTGCAAACTGTCTGGTAAGAACTTACCTGGATTAAGTAACATTAGAGTTTGTGCTGCTACCATTTGAATTTTCAGTGAAAATAGATCGGCAAGTAAGAGTAGTAGCTGGGAAGATCCTGAGGCTTGTCCTTGGGAATGATTTAAGTTCATTAATCTTTTTGCAACAGTGTTGTGGCCGGAGAATATTCTGAGGTTTGGCTTAACATTAACATGGTGTATAGCTGAATGTGTTTTGTAATACTTACGTCAACATAAAATTGCATTTTTTAAATGGACTGATTGGTCTAAAATGACTTTTGCTGGAGTATGCCGAGCTGAACTTCAAATTCACTTCGGGTACAGTTAAATTTGAGATTCGTCTAGAGTCTTGGTCCTGTAGATATGTATGTATGACCTCAGCCAGTGTTATACAGGTTTGACTGTAATTTTTACAAAACTTGAATTGTCAACATTTTCAAAACTGTAAAATAGACAATTTTTTTTTACATTGTCTGTTTAAACAAACACTGCATTACATGTATTTATTCACTAGATTAAATTCCTCTTACCTGGCAATAGGGATTTTGACCTTTTCAGTCTACTTACCAATATATTTTATTTGGATTTACTAGTCCGGGAGAGCTGCTGTGCTTATAGAACGACCTTGTGAAAATGTAACTTAAATAATTTTTACTTTTTCACAACTTGTCTTAATGTTACTCTTTGTTGCAGATGTAAGTAAGCAGTATATTAATTGGCTGTACTGTTACAATAGATTTGATTGAATCTTAATATAAAGTGTCCTTTGTATGCCTTTGTAAAAGTAGCTCACTTGTGTATTATGCAAAGGTGCTGAAACAAGTTTGTAAAAGTTATTTGGGTGATTGGTAAATAAAACTATTACATTTACATGAAATGTAAACTTGTGATGCGATTCTTCCTTAACAAACATGTAAGATTGGCTAACCTGCACTGGTGCTTAATTATATTGGCAGACACCTTTATTCAAGGCGACTTGCAAGTGTTACAGGGCAGGCTTAATATTTAAATAGTGTAGTTTACAGTAAGTGCAAATACTACTACTACAATACAATATGAACTAGGATGCAACAAGTTAGGATTACAAGAAGTTATATCTATAATTACATATTGGTGCAAGGATAGTGCATCAGCTGAGGATCCAGTAACGTGGTGCTTAGGTCAGGTCCAGTGCATAGTAGGGGTGCACCAAGAGATCTGCAAGTGCAGTCTAAACAGGTGGGTCTTGAAGTTCTCTGGTAGCTGGTTACACCACGGGCTAGAGAAGAGGAGTGGGATGGAGAGTGGAGGGGAAGGCATGACCAGTTGGCCAGTAGAGGAGCGAAATGGGGCAGGTGTTGGGAGACACGTGGAATTGGAGGTGAGAGGCAGCAGTGTGGTGAAGAGAATGGTAGGCAAGAACAAGGGTCTTGAATGCGAGCAGAGATAGGTAGCCAGTGGAGGGTGCAAAACGGGTAGCATGAAAGTAGCAAGGTTGGGCGAACACTGGCAAGCCAAATTATTGCATTTTAAGATATCTTAAAATATTTAGAAATCTGTAAATCATTTGCAGATATCTTTAAATGAATGAGATCTTTAAATAAACCATTCTGAAGATATCTTAATTTAATTTTGTGTTATCTATACATAAAAATGAAATGTATCTCAAATTGATTTACAGATATCTTTAAATGTTTTACTAACATGACACCAAACTCGTTTAGAGATATCTTAATGTACAGGAAGTTTATTTAAAGATATCTTAATGATTTAGAGATCTCAATGAACAGGAAGTTATTTCAAGATATCTTAAAATGATTTAGATATATCTTGAAGTGAACAGGAAGTTATTTTGAGATGTTTTAAAATTATTTTGAGATCTCTAAATGAACATAAAGTTATTTAGATCTCTGAAAATGATTTAAAATATCTCAAAACACAGACATCTTAAAATGATTTAAAGATATCTCTAAAGATCTGGATTCATTTTGAGATACAGTGCACCCTCGCTAAGGCTCTCTGTTATAGTGCGCCTTGGATATAACGCTCCTACAGCATGTCCCCCAATTCCCTATATTGGTGATTCATGCAATATTTCTACAGTAAATACAGTACCGGTGTTCAAACTGTAAACAACTTCCCAGTCTAACTTCTGTTTCTGTCTCTGCCTTTTGATACAGTATCTGAACTGAAGAAAAGCTGCGCTGGAACTTTATAACACAGACCTCTTATTCAGCATTCGTTTTATAACTAAATAAATATTAGGTCTATTACGTGGTTATCTTTCCTAATGTATTTACTTTTTTTGCTGCAAGAGGATTTGCGGCTTTCTCCAGGAGACGAGACGTTTCAGCTTTGATTTTATTTTGTATTTTAGTTAGATGTGTGTTGTTATATCTCCCGCTGCGCCCCTTCCCCCTCCCCCGTTTGTAACGCTCTTCAATTGTAATGGTCATATTGTGGGTCCTCCCAGACCCACGTTATAGCAAGGGAGCACTGTATCTCTAAATGTATTTTAGAGATATTCAAATATTTCTAGATATCTGGAAATGATAATTTGGCTTACCATTGAATACTCTTGTGAAATTGTTTCATGTCTGTACAATCCTTTCTATTGTGGTTTCTTAAGGCAGCATGCGAGATCAAGATCAAGATTGCTGTGAGTTGTGACAAGAAAGCTCTTCTTTTATTTAAGACTTCAGTTTCAGTCCTGTAATGTAATTTGGTCAAGTGTGTTTCTTTTGCACTTTCCCGTTTCTATTGCTATTTAATCAGCCAGTGCGTCGGTCATTGGGTTTGTTTTTTTATTGACTAGCCTTTCATTCTCTTTTCCCAAGTCTAATACAGTGTAAAAGCAGTGTGCTGTTTAAACTATATATGGTGGTGATCAGTGTCTTATTTGTACAGTGAAGTACAAATATATTTTGGGTCTTCGATAATAGTGTGCAAAATACAGCTACTTGTTTACTACTGTTAAGCAGAACTTGAGTTAATCTATTCCTATTTTTATCATCCACTGCAGTTCCAAAGTACCGGTATATGGAGTTTAATGTACCCATTTCCACACGGCTACAGCATGCATCATTTTAAAGCTAACTTTCTCCAGATCAAGATTAACCCTGTAGTACTGTGCCATTGTGGTCCAGTTTTTGTAAAAATTGGTTCAAGCAATTTAACTACACATTGAAAACATTCAAATCGTTGAAATTACAAAACACACTTTGAATTTACCCTTGATCACACTTTTCTCACCAAAATTAGAATGGTGGGTTATTGAAACATGATAGTTTTGATTTGACACAACTGAATCACTTAGAGGCATTATCTATAAAAAAAATATTGACCCTTTTCACCCCAAAATCTTGACTCTAGAATTTGCAATATGTGGCCATTTTTAGTCTTGTAATAAAAGCTGTTAAAAAGAATGCTTAATTCAATGTATAAAACTAAATATACAGGTCTTCCTCATCCTATGAAAGACCATCTGGGCACATCAGAGTCTCCTATTACCAGTAGTGCCCTTTAATGCTTTATGTATTTTTTCCATTTTGCTCCCCAACATTCCGCTCTTCCAAAAGAATGTGCCACTGTACTTAATGTGGCATATTTCTAATACACAAACACATTGGAAAAGTATGAGCAACACAAAATATCTACAATGTTAAAACGTTCTAACCTCATGTTTTACATTACCATTTTGTACTTTGTACAGAAACCTCATTTAAAACAATGTAGTAAGAAAATATTATGTGATACATATTACCAAATTGTTACATGTTTGATTAATCTTGAGATTTGTATTTGTATTAACAGTTTATTAATCAAATGTATTGGTTCTAACACGGGGACCTTTTTTAAGTCTTAAATTAGTGATATTTATATGTTGTACTATAAATTAAAAATAATGTGATATCTTGTAACAATTGTAAGTCGTCCTGGATAAGGGCGTCTGCTAAGAAATAAATAATAATAATAATACTTTGTCATTTGACTAATAAATGAAAAAATATAATTGGAATTTAGCATCAATTTATTTTTCCCTTGAATTCTTAAAATGATAATCACCCCCAATTTTTTGCAGCAATACAGAACTATGGTACACAAAACAACATTACTGTAATGCTTTATTTCTGAAGAGAATAAAACAACTTTTATTTTTGATAAATAGTTTATATATATTTTAAACACTATTAATTGATGGGTACTCAGTCAGCCAAATTCTAATGTTAATGTTCATTTTTAGCAGTTTCATCCTCAAGTTGATGAACTGCTATGGGATTACAGCACCCCTCCTCTCCCAAATGTCAATACATTGCAGATTATGCTAGCGACAACTGCACCTTGTTAAAGAACAGCAGAGACTGCCAGTACTGCAAGAGCAAACAAGATCCTGTAAAAGAGCATACAAGATCCTGTAAAAGAGCAAACAAGATCCTGTAAAAGAGCATACAAGATCCTGTAAAAGAGTATACAGGCTGTCAGGCCTACAAAAAACACTGGCACCATGCCAGCATCTTCCATTCTCCACCCACAGTCTATTGGAGATCTTAAATTAGGCTTGGCTACATTGGATGCATTCCAAAATTTATTTTGCCATGATGCTCGCTTCACATGTTGTTTAAAACTCCTCACAAGGTGATATCTTTGCTAGTCCAGTGTTCTTTTTTGTTGAGTTTAACTCGCAGTTTATTCAAATTATCATGGTTTTTATTTTTCTTATCCTTAGGGTCATACAGTATAGCTATCATCTTGCGAGCTGAATAGATCATTACTTCCTCATAATCTCGCCCGAGCGATACAAGATCTTTAAACATGTCTGGGCCTTTTTCTTGAATTATTTTAAAAAATGTTTGTTGTGTTCAGGCAAGTGGTTACTTTTATTGCTTCTTCCTCCAGCTTATGTCCAAGTTCAGCTTTATTAGATTTTTCTAATAGTTCCATCCTCATGAAATAGAGATGTAGGTACCAGTCCGATAGGGTGAGCAAGCACATTTTCCACGTTGACATCTTCACAATAACTTGTAATAGTTAGTTCTCGGCGAAAGATCAGTTCTGGACTTATCTGGACAGCTGTTATCTTTCCTTCTCTGCGCTTTTTACTCATGTCAGAAAAGGTTTTTATACCTCATCTCTTAATAAGGGTGTAAAAGCTCTGATTCTGTCCTTCTGACAATGTGGACTTTACAAAAGCTTCCATGTTGTACTGACCGGTGACAATTGCACTGAGCAGTGAATTTTGAATATCTGTAGTGGCATGTACTCCAGTAGATGTATTAATAAGTACATCTGGATGATTGTCTATTTCAAAGGGGTCTGTCATGTTGTTTCTCAGATGGCAAGTAAGGTCTAAAACACGTTTCTCATCTCTTTTATTGCTGCAGGCATCCTTTCTTCATGAAGTCTCACTGTCCGATTTTAACATCCCACTACGGACAGCCATTGTTCAGCTGTACTCTCCCATGATTTGCCTAGTTAGTGTCCATCTCATGAGAGAAGACTTTTCCCTTGTCAGTCCAAGGGAAATCACTTTGAGTCTCGAATGACTCTACTCCCATGTCAGTCCATATTCCATTAAATTTACCTGGTTTTTCACAGAAAGTAAACTGCCCAGCTTCAAATGCATCTTTTACTTGTTGTGGAAGATGTAACATGTCAAGTATATACACAGGCATCCATACAGATAAGGCAACATTGAACTGTGTGTGTGCATGTGCAGTTCCCAGTCACGCTCTGCTCAGATAGTCAATAGCAGTAACTGCACAGCATCGCTTAACATATTCCAAAATTTAAACGTTGGTGACTTTTTACTGCCCCAATCTTTAAGTTCATCAAAAAGTGGCAGGATGGTGACAGAGTCAAGTGTGTGTTTTTTGGGTCATCACCATGGACAGCTTCTTGTGTGTCTGCCAGCTGTTGCCAGACTGATGGAGGAATGTTTTCCAAGTACCCTTCACTGTTGAATTGAGGCAAGCAGAATGTTAGCCGTGTCGATTCATAATCGATTCATTGTTGCAGTACTTCACTATAAAGCATTTAAACTACTGACTGTAGACCAGCAGCTTTGTGCATACAGCGCTCTGTGTTGGAATACAACAGGGAGCTTCGTTACATTAACGGTGATTTTACATCAGCTGAAACATCGTCCCACTGCAGAAAAGAGCGGTCTCCCAGGACTGGAGCAGATGAACAGAAACACAGGAGGAGGACAGCTGGTCTGAATGGAGAGTCCATGAAGAAGCGGGATGGAAGGAGCAGAAGATTAAAAACAGTCCTCGTCTTAACAGGCTTCCAGTGCGGTTAAAGATAAATGTAATATGGAGCATGGCCACCAGAGGCCGGTATGACCTAAATTAAGAATAACAATTCTGAGAGTCCTTTTTGACCTCTGCAAGTAGAAAAGTCAACTATACTGTACTATAGCCAGGTGACAAAACTGCATTTACAGCACGGAATTCAAAGGATAGTAAAAACCCAACTGTATAAATGGGTAATTGTATGTAAAAATAATGTGATATCTTGTAACAGTTGTAAGTCACCCTGGATAAGGGCATCTGCTAAGATAATAATAATAATAATAATAATAATAATAATAATAATAATAATAATAATAATAATAATAATAATAATAATAATAATAATAATAATAATAATAGGGAGAGGCTGCTCTTATAATTAAATGGAATCTATTAGCAGAATCAAATGAGAAGTGCTAAAAAAATATATCCTTACCAAGTTTTGGTGTTTCTTTAGATATGTTTCTTTAGATGGCTATCAGGATGTGCCTGTCCAGCCTGCATTCTGATACTCATAAAACATAAAAACATAAAATGTTGCAGTGCTTGTTAGTGGCCACTGGAGGGCAGTGTGACCCCAGTGAAGAAACAAGATCCTCTGCATTCTGCTTGTTGTCATGTTACCAGTAGTTCCTTTTGAAAAAACAGGAACTACTAGAGGGGAGGGCAGTAATTTAGCACCAACATTTTTATAACTTGGCCCCTTTTGTAGATAGCATATATGTATATGATGTGTCTATTTATTCTAACATGGCTGTTTTTGTACAATGTCCACTGTGGTCAGGTAGCCTCATTGCAGCTGCAGCAACAAGTTATTTTACAGAAAAGGTTGACCAATCTTCTTGCAATGGTAACAGAATGAACATTGTGTTGTTCTTCAGCGGTTACAGCCCAATATGGCATGATAGTGCTGCAATGGATTACCATAAAAAATACTATTGCAATACCATTGGTGTGTGAAATATATGGACAATGTTAGCACCCCGGGTCCATTCTACATGTTCACAATAACCGCTGCATTCACCCTACCTCTTCAAATACAGCAGTATCTTCGTCTAGTCAGTTACAGCTCAGCCAGCGTAGTACCACAGGGAACATTTTCACATCAATCTAGAAACACTGTTTGTGTAAATAACCTTCTCACAGCATGAATTTGTCATGCTAAATGCACCCTGGACATGCTTCCTGTATTATATCAAATCTGCATCTCCCTGTTTCAGTCATGATGGGTAAGATAGCTGACAGACTTCTGTAAGGCCTTTGAAACTCTTGCTTCCCTGACCTTGTAGCTCTTCCGCTTGGCACCTGGCCCAGAAGACGCCCATGCCAGAGAGCGACAGGCTTCTCATAACTCAGCGTGCAGCTCTCACCTCGGACGAATGATCAAACCAATTTAAACTGGTTTTAAACTGGATTTTTCTGATAAACGTTTTCTGTTCCATTTAAATGGCACAAGCATCAGCCGTTTGTTACTTTCCATTACTTTCCTTTGCTATGTGCCCCTTTTAAATGATTTCCTTTGTGAGAAACTCTGTCTGTAAACATTGTGTGATTTTCCTGTGCTTAATGTAAGCTCTGAATCAACGCAGGGTTAATGAACTCTTAAAATGAAGCTGTACGTAGCTGGTTTACATCAGCAGTTTGCAATCACCAGCCTTGTCGCTTGACCTTGTGATGCGCGGGTATAGAGCTTTGGTGCCTGTGAGAATTCAGCAAAACATATCATATCAAGTTGTTTTTAAGTATAACTTATTGTTATCTGGGTTTCTGCTGATCTTGGTGGTGAAGAAGAAACACAGATGTTAACTGTTAATGTGCTTTGTATCACACTAGGGAAATAAGACCAAATTTGGTCAATGAAATGACGTAAGCTAGTTGTTTATCTGTGCTGTATGAAATAATTTATAGGCTCAGCTCAGAAACTAACATCTACACTGATGTCAGCTAAGAGATACCATCTCTGTACCAGGGTAGCTCAGAATACCATCTCTGTACCAGGGCAGCTCAGAATACCATCTCTGTACCAGGGCAGCTCAGAATACCATCTCTGTACCAGGGCAGCTCAGAATACCATCTCTGCACCAGGGTAGCTCAGAATACCATAAGCTGAGGCCTGTGCCTGTGACCACTGTTGTATTACCTTTGATTTGCTGAATAAAACTATTTTGATTAAAACTGAATGGAAGAAGCCTGGCTTATTATAATTTTTTTTATTTATTTTTGAAAAATTATTTTTCCAATTTTTCTCCCAATTTTGGAATGTCCAATTACACCGTGTAACATTTTTTTTTTTTTTTTTTTTTTTTTTTTTTGTTCCTGGGTAGTAAGTGTTATTTCCTAATTGCTTATGCCTCAAAAGTATAGAAAATGGCTATTATTCCCCACAAACTTTGCTTTTGTGACCAGGACAGTGATATTTTGAAATTTACCTATTTTCCAGAACATTCCAGATAGATTCAGTGCTGAGTAAACTTGGAGTAACTTCTAGAACTTTCTAGAACTTTCCAGTAATATAAATAGTAGTATAAATACAGGGGCCTTAAGCCCACCAGTTCAGTTTAGTTCCAGCTGCCTAAGTGGATACATATCTGCATTTTTCTGAGATGGCATCAAGGTCATAGGAGACTTCAAAATGGTGGCATTCCTGATGGGTCTCCAAGGCGGTTTTACCAAGTTTCCCTGCTATCTTTGCCTTTGGGACAGCAGGGACACCAAGGCGCACTACCACAGGCGGGACTGGCCACAGCGGACCGAGTTCTCTGTGGGGAGCCACTGGTGGACCCCCGGAAGGTGCTGATGCCACCACTGCACATCAAATTGGGCCTTATGAAACAATTTGTCAGAGCTCTAGATAAGGAGTCGGCAGCCTTCAAGTACCTTCAAGACTTCTTCCCTAAGCTGTCTGAGGCAAAGGTCAAAGCCGGTGTCTTCGTCGGACCACAGATAAAGAAGATCCTGGAGTGCAATGAATTCCCCAAGAAGCTCACTAGTAAGGAGAAAGCGGCTTGGAACAGCTTTGTCGCAGTGGTTCGGGGCTTCCTGGGCAATCACAAGGCCGAAAACTATGTGGAGCTGGTTGAGACTCTGGTGAAAAACTACGGCACAATGGGCTGTAGGATGTCCCTCAAAGTCCATATCCTTGATGCTCATCTTGATAAATTCAAGGAGAACATGGGAGCGTACTCGGAGGAGCAAGGCAAGCGCTTCCACCAGGATATACTGGACTTTGAACGCCGCTACCAAGGACAGTATAACGAGAACATGATGGGAGACTACATTTGGGGGCTGATTCGTGAAAGTGATTTACAGTATAATCGTAAATCTCGAAAAACTACTCACTTCTAAATCTTTTGTAGTCATTTTTGTATTACTTTAGTATAAATACATGTTAATTTGGATTCATATGTTGTTTTTTTCTGACTTTATGTGAACAAAAAGACACAAATTTGCCTGTTTTCTCATTGGAAATAGGTAAATTTCAAAATATCACTGTCCTGGTCACAAAAGCAAAGTTTGTGGGGAATAATAGCCATTTTCTATACTTTTGAGGCATAAGCAATTAGGAAATAACACTTACTACCCAGGAACAAAAATTGTGTTACATAGTGTTATTATTCAACCTGGCTCACTGCTGCAATCCCCAAACTAACTCAGGAGAGACGAAGACTAGCACTCGCGTCCTCCGAAACGAGTGCCGTCAGCCATCTGCTTTTTTTCACTCTGCAAGCCCGCCGTGCAGCCATCTCCAGAACTTGCAGTGTTGGAGGACCACACAGTTCTGAACTGCTTACAGGCTGGCCTGCAGGCACCTGGCCAGCCACAGGGGTCACTGGTGTGAGGTTAGCCAAGGACTACCAAGCCGACCTAACCCCTACCCCGCCCGGGCAGCATTTGGCCAATTGTCCGTCTCTCCCTGTGAACTCCCGTCCACGGTCAGCAGTGGCCTAGCTTGGATTCGAACGGGTGATCTCCAAGCTATTGGGCGCATCCTGCACTCTGGCGGAGTGCCTTTACCAGATGCACCACTCGGGAGCCCCATGGCTTATTTTTAAGAAGAAATCGACCCTTATACATCTGTATCCAAAACTGTAAGCTACTGATGTTTCAAGTGATGGCATTCAGATATACAGCTGGTAATCATTGAGGGACTGCCAACAACGTAACCACCTTGCAGAGTGGTGCAGTGGATTGAGCGTGGCCAGTAGTGCCCTCACACCTTATTGGCAGTGTTGTGACAAGGGTTTCAAACATGGTAAAGTGACACTGAGAAACTGATCTTTGTTTTTTGTTTTTTAAGTTTTCTTAAGGAAGCACTTTTGA
This sequence comes from Acipenser ruthenus, assembly GCF_902713425.1. Lineage (NCBI taxonomy): Eukaryota > Metazoa > Chordata > Actinopteri > Acipenseriformes > Acipenseridae > Acipenser > Acipenser ruthenus. Next base: position 36,425,270 of record NC_081195.1, on the reverse strand, counting down.
CTTCAATGTAAACCTGTGTGTTGTTAGTCCATGTGCACACTTTGGGGCCCATTTCAATGTAGGTTTAGCTTGGAAGAAGCAATTTATAAATACATGCATTAAACAGAAAGAAAGCAATGATTTTTTCTCTTTTGATTCAATTAACAAATCATTGATAGGACTTTAAAATAAGAAAATGTCACCCAAAAGCCTTTTTTTTATTGTGTGAATTTCTGTTTTGCTAAAACATTTTTTTTCCCCAGCTAATTTAATTTGACCCTTAATGAAATAAAAGTTTTGTACAGATTTGACAAAAACAGAAAACACATTAATACACTTGAACAGTGACTTAAAAAAAAATCTGCTCAACAATTTTTTGTTTTTTTTTCTTGTAATGTGTATTTTCATAAACAAGTACACAAAATAAGACATACATGGTAGGGCATAATGAACAGACCTAACATGCACTTCAACTTACAATTTTATTATTTGTGATGAATGTAAATGCAATACTCATCCCAAGATTAAAGCATCTGAATCATGTCTAACACAGAGCGCGGTTCTCCTTTTGAAATATCCCTTTATTATGTTCAAAGCAGGCTTTTGCTAAAAGCTCCAAGAAGAAAAAAAAAATCTTCAAAGTTAAGTGACAAAATACTTAAAAGAGCACAAACTGTAGCAGATTCCACAGTGCAAGCTTTGTTGCATTCTCTGGACCAAAATGGAAGAGTGTTCCTGAACACAGAACACATAGTTGACAATGGTCCTGTATGCTGCTTGTTTTGAATTTTCTGTTGACTCAAGTCCTTCGGTTGGTACTGTCTGTCGTATTCTCATTATCATTGTCAGTTGTTATTTTGTCCATATTACACCACAAAACTCACTCAAAAATAATCATATTAGTAAGTAAGTTTTTTGGCAACTATTCACTTCTTGTGCACCAAGATTTAGGCCCCACATGTAAAGTCCTCTGTGAGGCACAGGTGGGGGTCCAAATAACCGCTGCACAGGAAGTGAACCTGCTGTATGGTGTGGTCCAACACCCTTCACTGGTACGATTCTGTCGTTTTTCACACAATCGAATTGGAAGGCAGACTATAAAAATGGTTCTCTGTCCTGGAAAGAATTTGACTTCATATTGGAAAATGTTTTCACCCAGCAGACACGGTTCATGTTTTGGCTAGTGCTTGCATTAGGCTGCATGTCCATTTAATCTCATCCTTCCCTGTACAGCAGGCTCATTGCAGACATTGAGAAAGACTTCTAAAAGTTTTTGACAGTGTTACTAAATTGAACTATAGAAGGTTTACCCACTAAATGACTAAATATAACACTCAGGCCCAAATTTATAAAGGGGAAAAACTGACCGCAAAAAGCCACGTAACGTGAGTGTTCACTTTATATAGCCTACTGTCTGACTGCGGCAAATTAACGCCTGCTTTTCAGAGTTCTTAAAATAATCACGCAAATACAAGGCCCGCATTTACCAGCAGCTTTAATAAATTAGACGGAATATTTAATAGACCTCATTTGTAAATCCCCTCCCAGTTTTAGCGGTTTCGTTCAGAAACGCCCTAGAATTACATATGCATGAAGGGCTAAAGCGCACAGAGACATTGTCCCCGCAAATCATTTAAATAATTGCATGTTTATGCCATTGCGTGAGTTTTATAAATCCCATCCAAGAATTCAGAACCCTCAGCGCCCGTTTTACGGTCGTAAAGCATGCGCAATCCTTTTATAAATCTGGTCCTGAGTGTTTTAAAGTAATGGTTGACGTATAGTTCAAAGTGACAAAAGAATCCGAAATATAGTCTTACAACTTTGTTGATTTGAGCATAATGGCTTATTTTTGAAAAAGCAGTATAAAATTCTGCAGTCCTAAATGTCTTAATATGACAAAGTTCCAAATGCAAAGATTACACACATTTTTTTTATAAAAAAAAAAAAAAACAACAACTGAGTGCTTAATTATTTGGACGACACCCCCCCCCCCCTCCCGCCCGCCCGCCCGCCCGCACTCTCGTCTGGCCGGTAAGAAAGAAAAAAAAAAAAAAACCAATGTCCCTGCCGGTTTTAATACCCAACTTTTATACTCTGCCTTTCAATTGTAAATTCAGATTATACATAACAAGAAATGGGAGCCAAGTCATTCTGGAAGGTTCACTTTTTGTATCAATTCCCTCTCACAGGACAAGCAAAGGACCTGAAGACCTTTACCATACTCTTCATACACGAGAGGGTTTGAACTGGCCTCCCCTTTCACCACATCTTACAAACACATGAGGAAATGGAAAAAACAAACACGAGACTTATTAAAAGCCGAGATTCTGCCACAGCAGCAGAACCCTTGATGAGTTCAGGGCCAGTCTGTAAACCCTCTATTAACATAGAAGGCATTCCATCTGGCTCTTCTTTAAATCCTGAACACATTCTCTTTCGCTTACATATAGATATAGTTTAGCACATACTGTTCAGTATATTGAATCAAGTAAACACGGTTTCATGTTGTTCGTAAAGCCTTATACTTTTGATTTCTGAAGCTGCCTCCTCCAAGAAGAAGACCTCTTCTGAGCCCGGAGAGAAAGCATCTCTCGTTTGCACACCCTTCGGGACGCGGGACTGAAGAAGGAAGAAAGAGGCACTTTTTGATTTGGCTGGTTTTTTTTTTTTGTTCTTTCTCTTTGTAGTTCTCTTTCCAGACACTAGGTGGTAGTGTTGTTTGTCTCTGGGAGGCACTTGGCAGTGAGGTTCCAATGCAGGGCCTTCTCTTTTGCTAGATCATCAAGATCGGTTTCTGTCGCACTTCTAGAATATCTGAAGAGACAAGACAGGACAAGGAGAATATTTTGAAGACTATTTTAATAATTAGCTGTGTATATATATATATATATATATATATATAAAGAATACAGTCATTTTGAAGCACAAATCGCAGGGCATTGAGCATGTTGGCCTTCACAATTGTATTTACTTACTTACTGTTGGGTTTGTACTCTCAGTAGTTTCATTCTTAGTGTTCATAACCGTTTTGTTCACATCTTTAAGTTATACTTTCATTAATGATCGACGTGGAGGTCTCCAACTGGCAGATAAGGACCCAAGGGTGTGGCTGGGCCCAAAGCCTTGATTTACATGGGCCTCGGATGAATTCCGTTGTAAAAGTATTATCACTGGAGCTGTCGAGTCCCTGAATACTAACTTTCAACACAGCAAATACTTTGGTTTATCTTTCTGTTTACTCTTTTAGTTAAAAGCAGAGATTATACTGCTTTACTAAAAACAGAAATGAGTGTTTACACTAGCGCAGAGCTGAATGACTCGACATCAAGTCGCATTTTTTCGTGACTTGACTCATTGCCATCAAATGACTCGTCTTGATTAGACTCCCTGCTCAAAAGATGTGACTCGACTCAAGTCACACAAAAATGTCTGGCTCGAGTCATTGTCTTTATGATAAAATCAATGACAGACTTATTTCATTTTCAACACATACAGCCCCTCTCTAACACATGCAGTCATCTTGTAATTTTGCACATAAACAGGCTCCTGCCATGGTTAAGACCATTGCTAAGGAAATAGAAAACATCTTTCTAGCCTATAGCACCGTTCTGTGATCACAACATCACAAGCAGCAGGGAGCGCCAGAATCAAATGTGTATGCGGGAAGCAAAGATAGATTTCTGATCACTGATCACTGAAAATCCTGACGAAAATAGTGATTTTTGAGTTTTGTCACAGACACGAAAAAAAACAAAACAACAACATGGAGAGTACACTAAATGTACTGCGGTGGTGGAGTTCACTTTTAATAATTATAGAGTTGACCGGGAGAGAAACAAGCAGGCTGCATCCTGCCAGCACTGTAAAGCGACAATATGAATAAACTGCATTCAAAACATAGCTCTGTTGCGCATCCTGTAAAGGCGCTCTGCGTGGAGTGCAGGATGCGCCCCACAGCCTGGACGTCGCTGGTTCGAGTCCAGTCTATTCCATTTCCGACCTTGGACGGGAGCTCCCAAGGGGTGGCCCGGGGGGGGAGGGGTTAGGTTGGCCAGGGTGTTCTCGGCTCACCGCTTACCAGCGACCCCTGTGGTCTTGCTGGGCACCTGCGGGCTTGCCTGTAAGCTGCCCAGAGCTGCGTTGTTGTCCGACGCTTTAGCTCTGAGGTGGCTGCATGGTGAGTCTACAGTGTGAAAAAAAGCGGTCGGCTGACAGCACACGCTTTGGAGGACAGCGTGTGTTTGTCTTCGTCCCTGCCGAGTCAGTGCAGGGGTGGTAGCGGTGAGCTGAGCCTAAAAATAATTGGGCATTCTAAATTGGGAGAAAATAATAACAAATAATTGGCAATAATTGGTTTTTAGTTTTTTTCAAGGGCTAAAATGAGAATCCTACTTAATAAAAACTCAGGCACAATGCAACAATGGTATTTTTCTAAAATGAGTAGGTAGTCGATATTCGATATTTTAAAAAAAATCCTAGTACCTCTGGTTATAAAATCTCATAAAATGCTTTCTTTTTAAATTCTCAACTCAGTTGTATCAAGTCTGCAAGTTCTTGCGTGTGCGCTAAAGAGAGACCATCCGTTGCCACGTTTGTAGCCTACTTTAAGTAAGATGACACTGGCTGCAACTCTATTGACATTTTTTATACACAAATAAGCTTACTTGATTTGAAAAGCGTCATGAACGATACAAGCAACTTCTTACACCACTTGGTTTGATTAAATGAGTAGTATACAACAAAATATGAAAGATGAACATTAATTTCAACAAAGAACGACAACTTTTTAATGAAAAAAATATATATTGTAGCCTACTTCAATAGGAACATTAGCCTGCTATTATAATATTAAACTAAAACAATAAAAAATAATAATGATCTGGTTCTCTCTTGCCTTTTTCAATGAATATAATTTAATTAATAGAGAATAAAAACATACTAAGATATACTACCTAGCCTAAGTTTAATTAATTGTTTTTGTAATCTACCAGCGGCTTCTGTTGCATAATGATTTCCATTACACGAGAGTAGATGTTAAAACTTCATGCTGATTTGAACTCGGCTCTCGCCAAGATAAGCACCAACTAAGACGTAGTTTTACAGTAAACTAATGTGATCCATCCGTGTCTGTGTCCATTTGCGTTTCCTTCCATATGATGATGTAGATATCCTTCTGTCTGGTGTTGATGGCTGAAGTGTAATGCTGGCTCCAGGGATCAGCTTATTTACCTCCCTGGCGCATCAGCACACACAACGGCTGCGATGCTGGCTCCGGGGATCAACCACAGTGTGGTCTCCCCTGTGCATCAGCATGACAATCGTCTGGATTGAGCGAAGTAGGGTACATCTCTGGGGTCTTCAAGTGGGCACCTTCCATCCTCAGTGTTTCGTCGACTAGCCCACGTCACCTCAAGAGGGCTCGACGGCGATTCTGGCGTCCCAGCATCACCCCTCTCCGTCCCCCACTCAACTCAGCCCAGCTTACTTACCCGTACATCAGCATTTCTTTCTTTCTATTGTGTTTCAGATCCCCAGCCAGAATCTTTCCGTCTCAACCACAGCCAGTTGCTGCTCCTCTCTGCTGCTTCAGATAAGTTCTTTACTGTGCGACGCAACTCTTGGCCACTGAATCCGACATCTCTGAGAAACCGGGTTGTACAGTGTGCCACAAATCCTCGACAACCCACCTCCACTGGGTAAACCCGGTGAAAAACTAAGTTGCAAATCTCCAAAGAAGGCTTTCACTAAATTTGTTATTGTCATCGGTACACTGAAAAAATCAAATGCTGCCCAAAGAAGTTCATGTGGCACTGAACCATATGCATTAGCCAAATCCAGGAATGTCACATGGAGCTCCTTCCTCTCCTTTTTAGCTGATTGAATTTGTTGCCAGATCACATTGATGTGTTCTAAGCATCCTGGGAAACCTGGAATGCCCGCTTTTTGTACTGAAGTGTCAATGAAGCAGTTCTTTAATGTAAGTTGACAATCTCTGAGCAATAATGCTGAAGAAAATATTGCCTTCTACGTTTAATAGGGAAATAGGGCGAAACTGACTCATGCTTGTAGAATCTTTGCTCTTGGTACAACCTGTTTTTCCCATGTCACTTTCATCAATTTCCACAGGATTCGTGGAACTCCTGAAGCACTCTTGTACACTCTGTATGGAACTCCATTAGGCCCTGGAGATGATGAAGCCCTTGCTTTTTTCAAAGCTCACTCTACTTCTTTCCAATTAGGTGCACAGTCCTCCATTTGGTATTCTGGTGGATTGATAGGTGGGATGTCTGAAGGAACTGACATAGGCTCCTGCCTTTTTGAATCTGTATGTGTTTCCTCCAAATAGCTCTCCAGCTCAAACTTAGATTCTTTTAGTGTGCCATTCTTCTCACTGGTGAATAACTTCTTTAGAAATTTGAATAGGTCTTTATAAAAGTTAGTTCTCGCACGCTCCTTTTTGTAGCGTTTTCGTAGGCCCTCAGCTCTGCGCAATGTTGCAAGCTTATCTTTTATGACCCTTTGTAAGAGATTGAGTCCCTCCTTCTGACTTTGTTCTGCTCTTCTCCATTGCTTCCTCAGCGGTCTCCTTTCTCTAACTAAGCATTCAATTTCCTGCTGCCGTCTAGACTTTCCGGGAATAGTTTGTACTTTTTCCTTCCTTTTTTCAATTCCAAACCTCTTGCTTCCATATGCGTAGATGATGTCCCCAAATTTATCCAGCTTCTTTTCAACTGTTCCACTTAATCTTTCCAATGCAACGCAGAGATCTGTGTTTACTGTGTCCCATGCAGTTTTCTCACAAGCTCTTGGCCATTTAACTCCAGGCTTGTGCCCATTGAGGTTCTTTTCTCTCTTATGCTGGTTTGTCTGACCGGGTTCACAAGGATCATTAGGTTCATCACTAACTGTGTCCATGCAAGTCCTCCTCGTGTCTATGACTGGGGTGCTGATATCCTACGAACTGTGGTTTGTTTCCTGACGCTGGATTTCATTCGACTGACTTGACTGACTTCGTAAGAAATACTGATCAATGCAAGGCCCTTGTCCCTTCTCCCTCAAGCATTTCATTCTCCCTTGATGAATCTTCAAACCCCTGACCATTGTCACCTTGCTCCAGCCGCAGACACAAACCTGGAGTTCCATGTCTTTGCTAACTGCAGATCTTGAACTAGTCTTCTGTGAAGTACTCTCCATACTCATATCCGTTTCCGTTCCCAAGTCGTTAACCGTGTTGTCCAACGTTGAGTCATCTTCCGCCCCCGCTCTCGCAGACTCTAGGGGTATTTTTCTCTTTAATTTCTTAGAAGCCTTGGGCGGGTGTCTCCAGCATCCTGTAAACACAGAGCTGGATACTGCCGACAAGGGTAGCTAACCCTTGCCAGCCCCAATGGGGTCTCTTTCCTCCTGTCAGCTGTCTCTCCAGGCTGTCACAAGGTCTTTCCCTTGTTGCCAGCTGCACTATTCACAGCAGTCACTGGACGTATCCAGATCTTCATGATTTCCATTAGACGAGAGTAGATGTTAAAACTTCATGCTGATTTGAACTCGGCTCTCGCCAAGATAAGCACCAACTAAGATGTAGCTTTACAGTAATCTGATCCATCTGTGTCTCTGTCCATTTGTGTACACATCGCTGATAATAGTGCAGACCATGGGTCAAACCAATGTTCATGTTGGGGTGTGTATTTGTTTTTCAATCAATGTCATCCTTCTGGAGTCCTCTGAATGCCTTTTAATTTGTTTGTTTTTTAAACCATTTAAATGCAAAACCATTACAAAACATGTATATATTATTTGTCCTGTGGTTGCCTTTAATTAATTTTTCTGCACGTACTACTGTTTTGTATATGATGTAGAATGTGTGATTGTAAACATCTAACACTAGTACGTACAATACTCTTTCAAATAAACGTGTAATGATTTTGAATGTGCGACTCAAGTCTTTACTCCCCAATGACTACAACTCTGCACTAGCAGGCGTTCTCCGGTAGGGAATGACATGAAATGCTGCATCATGATTGGCTGAGGCAGTGTCCAGTGTTCTATTAGGTTTCTAATGTCAGAGATATATGGTAGGTAAAGATATGGGAGCAATAGAATAGTGGATGCACAGAAGGTGATATTTGACCTGTGTGTAATGTTCAGGAGCAGATTGTAGACTGCAGAAGAAAAAAGTTTCTTATCGGAACTAAACAAGCATTTTTAAAGTGGAGATACAAGCAAGATATTGTCTAAAAGCCTAGTGATGAAACTAGATGTTTATACCATTTTGCTATAAGATTTGTCACTGGTGCCCCTTACAGAACTCACCATCGCAACCTTTACAACCTGATTAACTGGCGACTGAAACACGGCTAGATGTTAAATCAGTAGATGTTAATCTACTGGACCTTCACTGGGAAAACGCCTGCTTACTTGCGTAGTTCACTGGAGCTCTCTTTTGCATTGCACAACTTAAGAGCCAGTCATTTTATCAAACTGCTTGTTCCCATGCAGGGTTGCGACAGTTTCTGGTCGTCACTTTTTTCAGTTTGCAGCAGCCAATGACTGAAATGAGTTTCAACACAAGTTCAAATTAGAATGGTTCATATCTGAGGTTGCTTTGAGCTGTAGGGTGGGCTCATTGCTGACGGACATCTGTACCTGTCAAGCTGCTGTTGAGTTTTATGTTTGATAATGTGTTTTTTTTTTACTGCTTATTTATTGTGTTTTATGTTGTTTGCTGTGGTGTTGAGCCTCTTGCCATGTCGTCACTGTAAATGAGAATATTTTCTGGATAAATAAAGGTTTTGATTAATTGATATGAAGAGGAGGCTGGTGGGATTCCGAGGGCTTCTTACCTGCTGTGATGCGATGCAGAGGCAGCGTGACATACGTGAGGTGTGCAAAGAGCAGGAAGTACTCCTCCATCCTGTTGAGCTTCAGCCAGGAGCCCACCAGAGAGCGGCGCGTGCCTGACAGAGAGCGCGACCGCAGGTTAGTGGCGTTGTGGAGATCTGGGAACGAGAAGAGAGGCGTCTTAGGATACACGAGAGGGGAAGCTGGAAGGGTTCAGAGGAAGAAAGGGGGGCAGCGCACTGAGGTACATGCGAGAGGGGAAGCTGAAAGGGTTCAGAGGAAGAAAGGGGGGCAGCGCACTGAGGTACACACGAGAGGGGAAGCTGGAAGGGTTCAGAGGAAGAAAGGGGGGCAGCGCACTGAGGTACATGCGAGAGGGGAAGCTGAAAGGGTTCAGAGGAAGAAAGGGGGGCAGCGCACTGAGGTACACACGAGAGGGGAAGCTGGAAGGGTTCAGAGGAAGAAAGGGGGGCAGCGCACTGAGGTACATGCGAGAGGGGAAGCTGAAAGGGTTCAGAGGAAGAAAGGGGGGCAGCGCACTGAGGTACACACGAGAGGGGAAGCTGGAAGGGAAGGCAGATTAAACAGCTTTCACTGACAGCTGGAGGCCACTGAGATATTCCGTTTTTATTCATAATTATTATTTAAACACAAATAGAAAACGAATTGTTCAAATAAATAGGGTACCCAACTCTGTGAAGCTGAAAGCTGTGTCAAAAGCTGCTGGTTTCTGAAGGATACCGTCTGTTAAAAGCTGCTGCTGCGTGTCTCTGAGGAAATGCAGCACTCTGCTGTTTTTAAATTGCCTGCTACCAAAGTCACTTCCCATGTCACACCTCATACTGATGGATATTTGAATATTCTTTCAATTTTATATGGCTGGAAAAACTGCTACTGTGTTACAGCAGGAAATGAAACCCAGAATGCCACCACTTTACTGATCGCGCTCAGCATTTAATAAACAGAAAATAAAAGGTTTGAACAGACAAAAACACGGGACACGGCACTACACGCCAAAATAAAAAGACAAACAAAACGACTAACACTAAACAAACGGTGCAGGACAGACGAACAAACACGGTGAGTACAAACAAAACACTTATTATACGCTTTCTATTTACTTTACTTTCACTACTCTCTCTCTCACCCGTTCTCCTCTTCCGAACACCCAACCCCGACTGCAAGAAACGTGCGTCTATTTATACTGTTTGTGCTGGGATTCAATTACTAATTAATTATTCACTTGAATCCCAGCACATGAATTCATTACGTGCAACCCCGTGCCACACATTATATTTTAAATGCACGTGCGTGATGTGCAATCCCGTGCCTAAATACAAATATACACTTTTTAAATACACGTGAAACACAGACCCGTTTATATCCCGTGTACCAATGACTATACACCAACATTTACACACGCAACATACAACACATAACACACAATTGCACACAGGGGCGGGGCACATTGCCACACGCTGACACTATTTTAAAGGCACGGGCTAATCTGACTGTGTTACATGCATCTATGACAGGTAACTGGAACAGAAAACCTCAAATGAAAACACAGCATTTGAGTAATTGTGATGAGAAGTAATGAATGATAAGAAACACCACGGAAAGGTAAGCTCCCTGTTCACCTGCTCTTGAATATTTCCCCCAGCTCTAGTCTATCTCATGTCGCTGCCTGGCACTGACCTCCGCTGTCTTCGTTTTCTCTGAAGAACTCCTCGCTATCGTTGGCGGAGTGGGATTTCTTCATCTCAGCGATCCTGTTGCGGGGAATCTTGCGTCTCAGGGACGGAGAGAAGAAGGACGGCCGGTTGTTCCTCTCCGGAGTGGGAGGGGTACTGAAGGAAGTCACCTGGAATTGAAGAGAGAATAACATAAGATTGATACACGGTAAAACTTCTATTATCCAAACTCACCGGGTGATAATTGAATTATGACAGTGCCATTTTTTTTACATGAAAATATATAATTCAACCCCTTTACGTGTAAATATATAACCTACAGTACTGCACTGTTGTGTAAATACCAGAGATTGAGGGCTGAATACCGCATTTTCTTTGCAATCTAGAAAAGCACAGGACACAACAAGACTAGTTAAGAAGGGGCAAATCCGATACAAAAGGTGTTTGGATATTCAAGGTTTTACTGTACAGACGGATGCCACTATATATGCAAATTGATGAATACTCTCCAACTAGTGCAAAAGAATGGCCTGGCTAAGTTGACTTACAATTTAACAAAATCTTCATTAGATAAAAAGTCGAACTCAAAACAAAAGAAACAATCTGCAGTAGTTAGGAAATAAAAAGCCATAACTTTTGAAAAGCAACAGTCCTGCAGCACTCCAATTTCGATGTAGGTCTATGTAAGAAATGCGTTTCAATGCCAACGTGTACCCTAACAATCGTGGTTTGGCGCCGCACTGACCTGCTCTTGTACAGGAGAGTCCGAGTCCTCCTCAGTGCCGTAGGGAGACGTGTCGCCGGTCGGCACTCGACTCACTGCCATCTCCGCGTGGCCCTTCCCCTGGGGCCCCTTCATGCGCACAAACTCCATGTTGTTGTACTTGTAAAACCCGAAGGACATCCGCTGAGCCATTTTCGCTGCTACGCTAACCTGCACAGGAAACACAAAGAATATACACGCTCAAGAGTAAGTAGCTTTCGTTTTTCCCCCCCGACTCTCCCCTTACCTTTCCGTAATGCTTGCAATCTCTCAGAGTGGCTCGTATCGCAGTTACTCAAATACTCTTTTTTGTTGTTTGTTTGTCTGCATTAGCATGCTTTCAGTTCAGGAGCTTCTCTTCAGTTGTAGTTGCTTGGCAGAGATACAGCATTTGTAACACTAGATCATATTATTGTATAGTGTAGATGAGCCAGCACCATTTAGTAACCTGGCACTTCAAATTCAGTTTCCTTTTGTTTTTTAGCAACACACAGCTGGCCCTTACTAATAAAAGGACACTTTCGCTGATCTATGTCTACATGATCTAGGTCTATGGCAGAAAACTAGAGCTGTGGAGCAGCTCCTGAGTTATAACTTGTAAGATGTATCGGACCTTGTTGTGTGGTTTCATATCTTCCCGGATCACTTGTAATAACTTTTTCAGGATTATAAATTCCTTCGCACAGCCCCGATCTCTCCCGAAGCTTGGTGGTTTCAGCGTTCTTCCTGGTCAGGTAGCAGCAGGGATTCTCAATAAGCCACTAGATGCACACCGTTCCCCCGAGCTGACTTTTACAGACAGTAGCTGCTCCGGTTGCTAGGATACGGTCTGCCTGGTGTCATGTGCAGCAGTGTCTTCTGGGATGAATTAACTCAATGGCCTAGCTGTTTTAGACATGTTTTATTTTTGTATTTTTTAAACCGCATTAAAAGGTCATTTTTTTAATTTTCGTAAAATGCCCACTGCAACTGTAATTGTATACAGTGAATTAAATACCTAGACCACTCTGGTTGTGTGCGGAGGCCAGCAGTCTGGTCATTCCCCTGTCATTCCAGCATGTTGCACAGGATATTTATTCAGTTATTCATAATTTTATTACAGTAACCGTACTGTAATAATAATAGACAAAAAAAAAAACTATCAACCAACTTTGAAAAACATCCCTAAAATCCTTCTGTGGCAGCAAAAAATAAATAAAACATTTTTCTTTTTAGTTTTTTTCTTTTTTTTTTTTTAATATATATATATATATATATATATATATATATATATAAAAATGTGTATTGTATCACAGAAGAGACAAGGACAAGACAGAAAAGGACTGGTTGTTTTGGGGCTGGTTTGGGTGCTTTTGGTGCCTGTGCAGTCTCTTTCACTCTTTGATTGTTATTACAGACTGCTTTTAATCACACTGTTACCTTTTACTTTTCCTAAAGTAATTGCATCGCTATTATAAATTGCTCAAATAGCAACTACCATGCTGTGGTCTACTATTGTTGACTTCATTGCTGCTAGCTACACTGCTCTGAACTTCACCACTGTGTCCACAGCTATTACAGACTAATAGTTAGCGATGTGTTTTTCCAGATTCCTTTCGATTAAGTTGAGGTGTGGACCTAATGCATGGATCCCTTGCCCTAACTGATCAATTGTAACACCTCAGGGAGGGGGGAGAAATGGATCCCGCTCATCTCGAGTGCTTTTTCCTGTGTCGAAGTCTCTTGCTGCTAGTAACACCACTCGGTTTAAAACGGCTCTTTTAAATGCTCATTCTCTAAATAACAAGGCTATCTTTCGTAACCGATATAGCTTGGAAAATGGGTTTGACTTTGCTGCTTTCGCTGAAACTTGGCAGTCTCCTGGAGATCTCTCCTCCTTGCATCTGGCTACACCTCCGAACTACTCTTTTCTCGACAATCCTCGTAATTCAGGAAGGGGTGGTGGATCTGCTGTCATTTTTAAATCCTGCTACACTGCTACTGCCCTATCTTTTGACAACTATTATTCTTTATTCTTGTGGTACTATTATCGTCCACTTAAAGCTGATTCTACCTTTTATCCTGAATTCTCAATTTTATTAACTGTGCTTTATCTGCTTACCACTAGACTCGTCATCATGGGTTCTCAACCTGTTGCTTCTTTTCTCAGCGTCACTGATTGTTTTGGCCCCCAACTCATAACCGAGTGTCAGGATGTGCAGAATATGAATGACATGCTACTTCTATTGCGGTGAGCGGGTCAGTCTTGATTCCTAGTCTTTTGAAAACAAGTCGGTCTTATTTTTAAGTAGCACTTTAATGGTTGAACACACAAACTAGTCTGAAAAAAAACTACAACACAATATTGAGGTATTGCAATAATAACCATTTTGAACACTTTACGGAATTTAAATGCTGCAGGTCACATTCAAAGTTTAAGGGTCTGAGGGCCCCATTTACTACTCACAGCAATAGTTTTTACAAATTCAAAATTCGAAGGCATATTCAAATATCCCTTCATGTTTAATTGATGAATACATGTATATGATACTGCATCATATAAGATTATTTAAGAGTAAAACAAACCTGGTATCTTACCAACAATACAATACAATACAACAGAAGTGTACTTCTATATATAGCGCCCTACACGCCATGGCATCCCAGAGCGCTGTACAAAGTGAAAAACAAAACAAGAGTGCTCCCATGTACAATACACTCCAGCTATAACCGATTACAGAAAAGCACATTCAAAAAAGTATGCTTTCAATTTAGACTTTAAATAATCCAGTGTTTCCACCTGCCTGATGGTAACCGGAATAGAATTCCACAAACGAGAAGCACAACAGTTTACAACAGTAAAAAACTCCAGTTCCAGCTGATTGAAGATAATTTTTAGAACAAGTAAGAGTTCTGCATTTTGTCTGATCTCAAGGAACGACTAGGAACATACGGAGTTGGTAGTTCTTGGAGACAGGCTGGCCCTAATCCATGAAGGACCTTATGAGTTATTACAGCAACTTTAAAATCAATTCAATAACTCGCTGGTAACCAGTGTAAGGAACATACTTTGTAAACTAAAGAGGAGAAACGCTACAGTACAGGGCTCTGGGTTTATTTCAGATGTTGTTTTTGCATAGTGTTTGCTTTGCATTATGGATGTGCTCATTTATAATAAGAGAATGCGTTGTGTGTTGGGTGCCTCTTGTATTATAAAAGATGCCATCGCATGCAGTTTAGGCCAGAGCTTTTTCCTTAAACTGTGTGAAATGACTGTGTGAATTTTTAAAGCGCTTCTTCCATTCTTTTTAATTAACTCATGAAAAAATCATGTCAGTGTTACAAAATGAAATAGAAAGCACACCGAGAGTGCTTGGAATATATCACTTCATAGTTTGGTTCTGGATGTTTTACCTTATCAAAATTCAGTTAATTAAAGACTGGAGGTAGCGCTTTGGAATAATAAGAGACACAGCACACAGGACGTATTTTTTTTTTACTTCTGAACTATGCAGTGTGTTTATGCACAGGGTGACATCTATACACAGGATAAGAGGTACTGAGATACTTCACTGTGATTGGTTGATTTCTCATATATAACTCAATGACAGTGTTTTATAGGAAGATAGGGAGACATTAGAGAAAAGGAAATGTTGTAAAGACTTTTACTTCACCATCTACATTGTAGGCTGTATACAATAGTTCTACATGATCCTAGCAGCTGACTGATCTCAGAACTTTGTCACGTTAAAGAATCCAGGTGATTCTGCCTCAACAACATGACTAGTTAACCTATTCCATTCCCTCACCACTCTATGTGAAGTGTCTCCTACCCTCTGTCCTGACCATTTCCAACTGTGTTCTCTGGTCCTGGTTTCTGTACTGTGTTTAAACTGATGGTTTTGGTTAACTGTGCTCCTGTATAAACCTCCCCAAGGCTATGTGAATTCCAGCTACTCACCCGGTTGTCATAGACCTTCTTCAGAGCTTCGTATCGGATGGACCCCTGGAAGATGACCCCCTGGAAGGTGTTGTTCTTATCACTGGCCACCAGCTCCACACAGACCATCTCACCCTCTCCCACAGTCATGTCTCCGAACACCTGCACAGCACAGACACATTACACAGTGGAGTCTCACACACCAACGAGAGAAACAGGGCTACTGATGAGCTCGAATTTATAGAACGGTATGTTAAAACGTTGACAACATCGATTGTTGAAAAAATGGTTTTGTATCTATTGCGGTTGAATTAATATTAGTTTTTACTGGATCTCACTTTTGGAATTGTTCTTGTGTTCGTTCAAATCGAAGGACAAAATGACTCCAATTTACACCTAACATTGCCAAGCAGATGTGGAGCTTGATCTAAGGAAAGTAATTCTCCAAATTCAGCCGTTTAATTTACTTTAACATATTTTCTTTTGTACTTCAGGGATAGAAATAAGACTCCTATTGCATAGCAGTTTACCCCATTCCAGGTTTTAATAGGCGCTTGATCAGTCACAGTGTATAGGTAACAAGCTCAGGTGTGTCTTATTAAACTCATAGTAAAACCAGGAATGGATCAAACTGCTATGCAATTGGAGTCTTATTTCCATCCCTGTGCTTGTTATAAGTACTCCAGAACGTTCATGCTGTGCTGTGTTTATTTCACTCACAAGAATGGCCATAAACAAGCCTCCTGTTGGTTATTTGGTTATCTTTATTGGTGGAATAATTCCGTAAGGAACAGTCACGTCACTGATTTACACACGGCTAGCATCAGTGTCTGTGCTGGCCAAGTGTAATCGTTGCATGAAACAGACATACACAGCTATGGACAAAAGTTTTGCATCTCCCTATAGAATCAACAAATTTTGCTTCATAAAGTCGAATGAAACCTGCTGAATAATGTTACGTTAACATATTGAATTACATATGAATTATTTTCTATGGAAAAAACCCTATCTTAAATTTCGCTTTGTGCATTTTTGTAATCTCAAACACAGACAACACTGCGGTTCAACAGCTATTAATACCATGGCTTCAGTGACCATAGTTCTGACTTGGAAATGTGTAACTTCTTACTTAACCTTTCATACTTAATTGTGTGCACCATTTTGAGTCTACTGTACATACTCAAAAACATTATAAAATGACTGCCTGTCATATCCTGATATTAAACGTTAAGGAATCGAGGGTGCTTTACCACGCCCCTGAACGTACCTCCTCAAAGCTGTCGATCATGAAGAATATGTTTGGGAAGCTCATTTTGGACTCCTCGCCCTTGCTGTCCATGGGGTTCTTACTGGGCGAGGCGAATACTTGCTGTGAACGAGAGACAGAAAATACTTCGTTGATACAGCACCTCAATCCTGACCTGAATACCCCCTGAATACCCTGCCTGCCAGGCAGTCCTGGGCCTCTTTCCAGCAGTTTTGTCATGTGTTAATAATGCCCCCTCATCCACCCCAACTCTCCCAAACTGGTCAAACACGTTCCTGCTTTACCACCTCCCTTAAAAAACGGATCCCATGGCTATACTTTTTATGCACAGTTGACCCTGGTTTGCCATGTTTATTAATATGCTTTACCATACCTTACCATTCTTTACAATGCTTACCTTTGCTTTACCATGCTTTCACTGTGCTTTATTACACTTTACTGTAATTTATTACACTTTGCTGTGCTTTTACTGTGGGAAACCTTTATAAAGGGCCAGGACCCAGAGATGTTTTTTTAATGGTATTTTTTCCTATTAAATGAACAAATACTCACTGGGCACTCGGGGCTAACAAAGAGCAGTTTATTTTTACTGAGGTTTACTGAAATGTTTGTGCTGCCTGCCCGACACAGTGCTTTGTTTGCTCAAAGATATTCTTGATTTCCTTATTTCATTTAGCCACTCATCCAGCATCATTTCAAACTCTCTTTTGATGCCGACTGCTGTGTGATTCAAACAAAGGTGAGAGTAAAAGGAAGACAACATGGCGAGGATGGTACAAAGTCACCTGGGGAGAGGAGGGGAGGTACGAGTCAGAGACAGAGAGAGAGAGAGAGAGAGAGCCCTGCAGCTTGGTAGGTAATTCGCCAACTGATGTATATAATCCATATTCTGTTCAATAAGATTTCTGCTTTAGTTCATGGTTAGATGCTGTAAACAGTTGATGAGCGCATCATCACTGCGATTCATAGCAGGTTGACTTGTGATGTGTTGGTTGTTGATGTATCTCTGTTGTATTGTATTGGGAGTCAATGCAACGCTCCCTCTGTAATCCCCAGTGAAGACCGGCGACTTCGCACAGCCAGGACTTGAACCTGCACTCCCCTGACTGTGTGACTCACTTCATTCTGAAATTTCCCTCTTTACGATTGCTTCAGCTGGATTTTGCCCTTTAATATAATGGTTTGTCGATTCGATTTTGAAAAGGGTCTGATCGTTAATGGTCGACTAGTGTCTTTGTGGTCTCTGTAGGAGGATATCATATCCGAGTTCCCTTCCCTGGTATATCACCTCATCGCTCTCTCCATCAATACTAGGAGTCTCAGTGCCATGTCATGAACTCTGGCTACTTGTGTGTTAGAGGATTGATTTATTGATCTAGTAAACTGATATTACTGGTAACTGTATAATGTGCACAGTAACGCCCCCTCAAACATGAGCCACCAAAGCACATTTCCATGGTAAAACATAAATAAGCTGAAAAGACTGAAAAAGGTTTAGGATGTAATTTATGACCCTGATCGTCACACAGGTAAACAAGGCCACATGCAAGGATTGTGGGAAATCTTTGACCTCCAGGATAAAGGTCATAAAATAGGCAAATCGAATATGGATAAAGTGTTTTTGTCTATTGCGTTTGCAGGCGAATATGTTGTGTGTGGGGTGTCTCTTATTGTGCAAGAGATGTCATCTTGTGCAGTTTGGGTGAGTGGACAGTGAAGTGAACCTGAGCAATTCTGGCTGCACAAATGTTGCGAAAATGATGTTTCTTATACAATAAGACACATCTTACACATGACGTATTCACTTATTATAAACCACACAAATGAAGATTGTACTCAAAAATAGCTTTCAAACTAAAAACATTGTTATTTTTGTAAAACACAATAGTCCCTGAATAATGCTTGTAGGCTTGCAGATGCTGTGTCGCGGTGAGACTATTTATTAAAAACAAAAGTGCAGCCGGAGAAACGTGTGTTTTTAAAATGTTTGTGTGATTTCGGTAATACTTTCTTCAGAGAAACTAGTGTCAAGTTTATCAAAACTTAAAGAAAGAGGAAAGTTAAAAGGATGATCCATTTTACAAAAAACCTTACTGTATGACCTCAGTACAGGTATCAAACACATGACCTCTCACCTGCGACTTCTTTTTGTGAATATGGATGTCCCCTCCGTCCGACCTCGTGCACACGGCACACGTGACAACATAATCCAGCTGGAAAAGAAAAAAGGCCTCCCTTTCACTAAGCATGAATTCAACATTGTACTGAGCTATTCATCAATAATACTGAAGAAATGAGTCCTTAAATATTGGGAAGGGTTGCTGTAAAGTGATGCTGGCAGACTGAACTGCTTTTTAAATATGGGGTCCAGTGCTAGGAGCCCTTCAACAACAGATTTCAGACTTTATATTCCGTTTTTAAACTCCATGTCAATTATTTAAATTATATGTCAAATTATTAAAAAAAATATGACTTCAATTATCTTTTTAGCTATTACTTTTTGTAATCAAACATAAATTATATTTTTGAAAAAGTTTAATAAAAATAATTAAGAGAGAAAATACTGGTCACCACTTATATACTGCAGTAAAAACCTAGTTTGTATTCCATGTAAAAAGACGGTAAAAAATTAAAGGTTTCCCCGGTGTCTTTAGTCTTTACAGAACGGTATTGAGAGCAAGACATGACTTAGCACCAGGAAATAGCAGTTTAGTGATGTTCCTTAACTTGCAAAACACTCAAGTCACAGATTACACTGTAAAACTTCAGTCAAGCAAATTAACTTTTCAGCTAGTACCTTCATCGTGTAACCAGTTACAAAATGTAGGTTTATTTTGAGATTTGAAGCAGTACATAAAACACAACCAAAGTGTAGGTTACTTTGTTGTTTATTTTTGGGCCAGTATAAATGGCCTGTTTGGGGGATATTTAAGGGAAAATGTTAGGCTGGTTGAAACAAGGAAATAGGCTATTTCAGGGATGGAAATAAGGCTTCCATTGCATAGCAGTTTAATCTATTCCTGGTTGAACTATGAGTTTAATAAGACACATCTGAGCTTGTTACCTACATGCTGTGGCTAATCAAGCTCATAGTAAAATGGATGAAATTGCTATGCAATAGGAGTCTTATTTCCATCCTATACCAGCAAGGGAGACGGTTTCTCTGAATTACACACAACCAGTCTTAGTGCTTTAGAATTTACTGGACACTCACTGGGTAGCTAAGCTTCCCTCATCAGAGTGGAGAGATGTTCTGCTGGCCTGCAATCCTAACTGGGGCTGACAGAGTCCCAACTGAAATCCATTTGATCTCGATCCGATACTGATGAAGATGAATAAGTTTAATTTAACTCATTCAGTAACAAATACATTTTTCTTTGAAAATAATCAGAACTCAAGCTGTATTTCTGTAATTCGATACATTCGTAATCAATATGTCTTCACAGACTGCAAACTGCTGCGTCCTGTTTTGAGGACAGTCAAGTTAGTCGTGCCCGTAATCAGAGCAGTGACATTTCACGCCACCCATGAAGCTCAAGCTTTATCATCATTGTGGGCAGGAAAACACCAAGAAATGTATCATTTTTAGGCTTCAGTTGCTTTTTATGTTGAGGTGTCATAAAAGCATCTGAAGGGCTATATTTGCAGAATATATTAACTAACTCTTTGCGGTTAACAAAATTAGGAATAAGTTATCATAACAATATAGTTAGAGAAAATTAAAAACAACAGGTAGATGCCAGTTAAAAATGCTCAAATGAAGACACTGTTAAATCGGATTAAAAGCCAATCTCAGTAGCAGGTGGACGTGTCTTTAGACGTGTTCCTTCAGCCGTAGTCCCTCTCCTACCTTCTGCAGAATGAGGTTCAGGTAGACGCTGTCCTCCCAGTCGATGTCTGGGTCTCCCAGTCCAGGAAGCTTTTTGGAATCCCTCCGATAAACCTCAACTTCAACCTGCTGGGAAAACAAGCACGGCTTAATGAACGAGGCTGAGGGACGAGAGGTGTTCGGGTCTCAGGTTCACTGGCTATCCTTGGCAAAATCCTGAGTTACCTTAATAAACTGCTAATTACCTCTAGTAGTAATTATAATCTTGGATCTCAGACTGTTCTAAGTTTCGCAGTTCCTAATGTTTGTATGGAACTTCAGTTTTTGTGCTCCGTGGTCTAAAGTGGAATAAAGTTCAGGGAGAACTGAAACTTACTGTCTTGATTGTAATTTGATTAACTTGTTTTATTGGTTATTATTATTATTATTATTATTTATTTATTTATTAGCAGACACCCTTACCCAGGGCGACTTACAGTTGTATACAAAAATACATATCAAGAATTACAGTACAATTAAGAGCATGGTACAAAATACAATGACTTCAGTCCTAATAAGAGCAAATACAAAACACAGTAAGATTTGATATCGGGGCAGTTCAGGAGCAGATAACAGTGCATGGATAGTTACATCAGGGTTAGATAGGAGTGCAAGTGAAATACAAAATACAGTAAAATAGGGAGCAGATAAGTGTAAGTTAAAGTGCATTAAAGGCAGAGTGCTATATTTTCCAGAAGGGAAGAGTTGAGTTTTAAAGGTGTTGTCTGAAGAGGTGTGTCTTGAGGAGGTGCCGGAAGGTGGTCAGGGACTGAGCAGTCCTGACATCCGTAGGAAAGTCGTTCCACACTGCGGGGTGAGGGTGGAGAAGGAGAAGGCTCTGAAGGCAGGGGAGCGTAGAGGAGGTACAGCGAGTCTTCTAGTGCAGACGGAGCGGAGAGGTCGGGGGTGTAGGGAGAGATGATGGTCTGGAGGTAGCTGGGTGCAGTCTGGTCAAGGCATCAGTAGGTGAGTACAAGAGTCTTGAACTTGATGCGAGCGGGAGCCAGTGGAGTGAGCGGAGCAGTGGAGTAGCGTGGGAAAAGCGAGGCAGAGAGAACACCAGGTGAGCAGTAGAGTTCTGGATGAGCTGGAGTGGATGGGTGGCGGATACAGGGAAGCTGGCCAGGACAGAGTTGCAGTAGTCTAGGCGGAAGAGTACCAGGGCCTGGACGAGGAGTTGCGTGGAGTAGTTGGGTGAGGAAGGGTTGGATTCTTCGTATGTTGCTCATGACAGAGGAGAGAGCGGCTGTGCGGGCAGAGTTTAGCGAGTTAGTGACAAACAGGAGAGTAGTTTCAGTGGAGTGAGCAGAGCGGAAACCAGATTGAAGAGGGTCGAGCAGAGAGTGGTTAGACAGGAAAGCAGAGAGCTGGCGGTGTACTGCACGCTCGCGGAGATGAAGGGGAGTAGAGCAGGAGCAGAAGCTTGAAAGAGATTATTATTTATTATTATTATTATTATTATTTATTTCTTAGCAGACGCCCTTATCCAGGGCGACTTACAATCGCAAGCAAATACAAATACATTCAAGTGTTACAATATAAGTCATACAATAAGAACAAGAAATACAATAATTCTCAAGTGTGACAAACCACAATTCAATAATACAGCAGATAATAGTGAAAGTTACATCAGGATATGATTAAATAGTGATAGTTACATCAGGATATGATTAAGTACAAAATACTACAGATTAAACACTTGGCAGATTACAATATTCTGAGGTACAGGATTAAATGCAGTAAAATAGGGGGCAGATAAGAGCAAAATAAAGCATATTTAAATGAAGGGTGATAGTGTCCCAGGATACAACAGAGGAGTTCTACAAGTGCTGTTTGAAGAGGTGAGTCTTAAGGAGGCGCCGGAATGTGGTCAGGGACTGGGCAGTCCTGACATCTGTGGAGAAGGAGCGGGCTCGGGAGGCAGGGGAGCGTAGCGGAGGTAGAGCCAGTCTTCTAGTGCAGGCGGAGCGGAGAGGTCGAGTGGAAGTGTAGGGAGAGATGAGGGTCTGGAGGTAGCTGGGTGCAGTCTGATCAAGGCATCTGTAGGCTAGTACAAGAGTCTTGAACTGGATGCGAGCGGTGATCGGGAGCCAGTGGAGCGAGCGGAGTAGTGGAGTAGCGTGGGCGAAGCGAGGTAGAGAGAACACCAGGCGAGCAGCAGAGTTCTGGATGAGCTGGAGCGGACGGGTGGCGGACGCAGGGAGGCCAGCCAGGAGGGAGTTGCAGTAGTCTAGGCGGGAGAGTACCAGGGCCTGGACCAGGAGCTGGGTAGCATAGTTGGTGAGGAAGGGTCGGATTCTTCGGATGTTGCTCAGGAAGAATCTGCAAGTGCGTGCCAGAGTGGAGATGTGCTGGGAATAAGAGAGGCCGGGGTCCAGGGTGACTCCAAGGTTCTTAGCTGAGGAAGAGGGAGAGAGTGTGGTAGATAAGTGGGGAGGGGGTCTAGGGTGCACGTGGTGGGTTTGTGGCCCTGGAGGAGGGAGGAGAGGTCAGAGTCTGAGAGGGGAGAGATTGAGGAGAAGGAGGGTAAGTTAATAGGGGAGACAGACGATGTTGGGATTGGAGCGGCGGAGGGAGAGGTGTTAAAGAATTTGCAGATATCAGAGATTTTAGAGGAGAAGAAAGAGGCAGTCGTCAGAGGAGATAGAGGAGGGAGGAGGAGGGGGGAGGGTTGTGGAGAGAAGAGAAGGTAGAGAATAGTTTCTGGGGTTGTTAGTGGAGGATTGGATAATAGATTAGAGGAGGGAGCAGTAGAAGTCTACGGCAGCAGGGAGTTTGTTTCTCTTCCATTTCTTTTCAGCAGAGAGCAATTCTGTTCTTGCCACGCGGAGCACAGATGAGAGCCAGGGATGGGGAGGGGAGGGGCGGGCAGGTCGGAAGGTGAGGGGACAGAGGGAGTCGAGGGAGGAGAAGAGGGTGGAGGTAGCAGGGTCTACAGAGAATTGGGAGGAGTAGATAGGAGGGAGGTTCTGCTTATATGAATGTGTGTGGTTTCATTTGTATGATATGTCACCTTTCTGACCAGATGTCCCTTAAGAACATAAGAAAGTTTACAAACAATTCGGCCATCCGGCCCATCTTGCTCGTTTGGTTGTTAGTAGCTTATTGATCCCAGAATCTCATCAAGCAGCTTCTTGGAGGATCCCAGGGTGTCAGCTTCAACAACATTACTGGGGAGTTGGTTCCAGACCCTCACAATTCTCTATGTAAAAAAGTGCTTCCCATTTTCTGTTCTGAGTGCCCCTTTATCTAATCTCCATTTGTGACTCTACATATTTTCTGTATGCATTAACCCAAAGGCAAAGAATACACCATTTATAAAAAATAAACAAACAAAAAAAACCCCAATCTTAAAATAAAAACTAAATGTTGATGTTAGCAAGCAACAGATACAGAACTTAATTTACGAGCTCCGACATGCATCTCTCTTGCTAACTCTGTTACAGTTTACTTTTGCTTTTTACAAATGGACCATGTGATGCAGAACTATGAATTCGGTTTTAAGAAAGTGTGTAACATCCAAATCTAATGGAGCTGAGAACATCTTGCATTATTTAGAATTCGAATTTACAGCCCTTTCATTTATTCTCATCTTGACTGATCAGAGGTAGCAGTGTTGAAGTGGTTAATGTCCACAACACTCTGGTTTCTGACTGCCGTTTTCAATAGCTGCTTCACTTGAGTTCTTATACTGCAGAATAGCATGGCAATGAACAAAATAGCAAAGCCTTCAGTGTAGTCCTGTACTGTGCATGAATAATACAACAGGATCTTTCTTCACCGGTTCAGTTACAACACCTTCCATTCAGCTCAGCTCAGCCTCCTCCCTAGAAGTGTCGCCCTGGGGTCAGTTGTAAGTGTAATGAATTACTCACTCCAGACTTTCATTCAAGTGTCTCCACTGCTGGATGTGAGGCTGGAAGGGAACTAACACACAGAAGAGCCTCAATAGCAATCTCTGCTGTCTGTAAGCTGACGTCCTTGCAGACAGGAAGGTTAAGCAATTTTAACTGGTGCACTCATTGAGCCAGCAGATTTACCAATGGATCATCTTCATGGGCCGAGAGCAAAAACCTGTTATAAAACGAGTCAACGTTTGAGAAACAAAGTGGAAAATGTGTCAGCCAACACCTTCATCAGTGACAGCATTTCTACAGTACCTTACAAATATCTGAGTGTTTGATGCTGAATGGATGACAAACTCATGGTTAGGGCTGTATTTTTTTTCACAGTAAAAAATGGCTTTTCACAGCATTTCACGGTCTAAAAATAAGTATTTCAAGATATTTCACGATTAAACATAATATTAGTGTTGTCACATTCAAAATGAATCATTTTCTGTTGTTATTATACATGCTTACCTTCGAAGGAATTGGAAGCTGAATTGATATTTTAGAGACATAACATTTTTTGCGGTTGTTCAATTGCTTTCATTTGAACCCAATTTAACTGTCTGGCAATGAAGTAATTTGCTGCCACTGTGACAAGCAAATTTTAACAGAATACTGCCAATTGCAATTTTGATCAATTATGTGTTGGAATTGATACATTGGAATTTGAATTGGGAATTGATTTTATAAAGGAATTGGAATTGACCCCAAAACTGGTCAGAGTTGATTTTGCAGGGTCCTGATTGTTCAAACTCCTGGCACCTGGTAATGTAATAACATGCCTGAGCAAGGGGAGTTCTAGAGGGAGCTGAGTGAAGTATATTTTAGAATAAAGCTGAAGATATTTTGTAGGCCACTGCGGCTCTCTAACACATCCTTGCTCAGTCGCACACTGCAGAGATGATGTCATCGCCCTGTAAGCCTGCTGTCCCCTTATAGCAGGTTTAATGAAAGGCGAAATCTTATTCCCCGAGCCTGCCCGGAATACAGATCAGCACCTTGTGAGACAGAAGCAATTGAAAGTGCTTGTCTCTTAGCGCCGCTGTGCTCCATTCAATTCAAGAGGCTCAATCACTTTGTTCAGGGCTTCGGAAATGCTGTGATTTTGTGTGTTTTAGAAATCAGGCTGCTGCTGCTGTTTTGTTTTCTTTTACGACTAGTATTATTATTATTATTATTATTATTATTATTATTATTATTAGTAGTAGTAGTAGTAGTAGTAGTAGTAGTAGTAGTAGTAGTAGTAGTAGTAGTAGTAGTAGTAGTAGTAGTAGTAGTAGTAGTAGTAGTAGTAGTAGTAGTAGTAGTAGTAGTAGTAGTAGTAGTAGTAGTAGTAGTAGTAGTAGTAGTAGTAGTATTTAACCTTAAAAAATGGTTGCTCAACCTGAAACCTAAATTGAAATCTTTTCATGTATTTTCCCCCAGATTTTTTATATATATATATATATATATATATATATATATATATATATATATATATATATATATATATAGCTCTGGGAAAAATTAAGAGACCACTGCAAAATTATCAGTTTCTCTGGTTTTACTATTTATAGGTATGTGTTTGGGTGAAATGAACATTTTTGTTTTATTCTATAAACTACTGACAACATTTCTCCCAAATTCCAAATAAAAATATTGTCATTTAGAGCATTTATTTGCAGAAAATGACAACTGGTCAAAATAACAAAAAAGATGCAGTGTTGTCAGACCTCGAATAATGCAAAGAAAATAAGTTCATATTCATTTTTAAACAACACAATACTAATGTTTTAACTTAGGAAGAGTTCAGAAATCAATATTTGGTGGAATAACCCTGATTTTCAAGCACAGCTTTCATGCGTCTTGGCATGCTCTCCACTAGTCTTTCACATTGATGTTGGGTGACTATGACACTCCTGGCGCAAAAATTCAAGCAGCTCGGCTTTGTTTGATGGCTTGTGACCATCCACCTTCCTCTTGATCACATTCCAGAGGTTTTGAATGGGGTTCAGGTCTGGAGATTGGGCTGGCCATGACAGGGTCTTGATCTGGTGGTCCTCCATCCACACCTTGATTGACCTGGCTGTGTGGCATGGAGCATTGTCCTGCTGGAAAAAACAATCCTCAGAGTTGGGGAACATTGTCAGAGCAGAAGGAAGCAAGTTTTCTTCCAGGACAACCTTGTACTTGGCTTGATTCATGCGTCCTTCACAAAGACAAATCTGCCCGATTCCAGCCTTGCTGAAGCACCCCCAGATGAGTCCAATTTTCAGCTTTGCCCAACACCTGGTCGTCTAATGGTTAGATGGAGACCTGGAGAGGCCTACAAGCCACAGTGTCTCGCACCCACTGTGAAATGTGGTGGAGGATCGGTGATGATCTGGGGGTGCTTCAGCAAGGCTGGAATCGGGCAGCTTTGGCATGAATCAAGCCAAGTACAAGGTTGTCCTGGAAGAAAACTTGCTTCCTTCTGCTCTGACAATGTTCCCCAACTCTGAGGATTGGTTTTTCCAGCAGGACAATGCTCCCCGTCCACACAGCCAGGTCAATCAAGGTGTGGATGGAGGACCACCAGATCAAGACCCTGTCATGGCCAGCCCAATCTCCAGACCTGAACCCCATTCAAAACCTCTGGAATGTGATCAAGAGGAAGATGGGATGGTCACAAGCCATCAAACAAAGCCGAGCTGCTTGAATTTTTGCGCCAGGAGTGGCATAAAGTCACCCAACATCAATGTGAAAGACTGGTGGAGAGCATGCCAAGACGCATGAAAGCTGTGCTTGAAAATCAGGGTTATTCCACCAAATATTGATTTCTGAACTCTTCCTAAGTTAAAACATTAGTATTGTGTTGTTTAAAAATGAATATGAACTTATTTTCCTTGCATTATTCGAGGTCTGACAACACTGCATCTTGCATCACTGCATAAATGCTCTAAATGACAATATTTTTATTTGGAATTTGGGAGAAATGTTGTCAGTAGTTTATAGAATAAAACAAAAATGTTCATTTTACCCAAACACATATCTATAAATAGTAAAACCAGAGAAACTGATAATTTTGCAGTGGTCTCTTAATTTTTTTCCAGAGCTGTATATATATATATATATATATATATATATATATATATATATATATATATATATATATACTATTATATATATAATCAGTATTACTCGGGCAGGGAGTTCTCTGCACAGATGTACAGTGCCGTGAAAAAGTATTTGCCCCCTGTCTGATTTTCTGCATTTTTGCATATTTTGACACTGAATGTTATCAGATCTTCAACCAAAAACTAATATTAGATAAAAGGGACCTTGAGTGAACAAATAACACAAACATTTGATACATATTTCATTTATTTATTAAAGAAAGTTATGCAACACCCAATGCCCCCGTGTGAAAAAGTAATTGTCCCCTTAGACTCAATAACTGGTTACGCCACCTTTATCAGCAATAACTGCAACCAAACGCTTCCTGTAGTTATTGATTAGTCTCTCACAGCGCAGTGGAGGAATTTTGGCCCAGTCCTCCATGCAGAACTGTTTCACCTCAGTGACATTTGTGGGTTTTCGAGCACGAACTGCTCGTTTCAAGTCTTGCCACAACATCTCAAAGGGGTTTAGGTCTGGACTTTGACTAGGCCATTCCAAAACTTTAAATTTCTTGTTCTTCAACCATTCTGATGTAGACTTGCTTGTGTGTTTCGGATCATTGTCTTGCTACATGACCCAGCTGCGCTTCAGCTTCAGCTCATGGACGGATGGCCTGACATTCTCCTGTAGAATTCTCTGATACACAGCAGAATTCATGGTTCCTTCAATGATGGCAAGGCGTCCAGGTCCTGATGCAGCAAAGCATCCCCAAACCATGACACTACCACCACCATGCTTGACTGTTGGTATGAGCTTCTTACTGTGGAATGCAGTGTTTGGTTTTTCGCCAGACATAGCGGGGCCCATGTCGGCCAAAAGGCTCCATTTTTGACTCATCTGTCCATAGAACATTGTTTCAGAACTCTTGAGGACCATCCAGGTGCTTTTTGGCAAACTTGAGACGAGCATTCATGTTCTTCTTAGTGAGCAATGGTTTCCGCCTTGCTACTCTGCCATGAACCCCATTTTTGCCCAGTGTCTTTCTGATGGTGGAGTCATGAACACTGACCTTAGCCGAGGCGAGAGAGGCCTGCAGATCCCTGGATGTTGTTCTAGGGTTCTTTGTGACTTCCTGGACGATTTTACGCCTTGCTCTTGGAGAGATTTTGGCAGGACGGCCACTCTTGGGAAGATTCACTACTGTCCCAATCTCCATTTAGACAATATGGCTCTGACTGTGGTTCGGTGGAGCCCCAGAGCCTTAGGCTGGCCCAAATCAGACCTGGTTGTCAACCAAAGTACTCAAACAGCTGACCCTAATTACCCCTTGAACTGGATTGAGTTAACTAGGCGGGTGCACTAACTTTTTCACACCTGAAGATTGCATGTTTGATTGCCTTGCACACCAAACAAATGAAAGAAGCACCAAACTTTGGTGTCATTTTTTTTTCTCTCAGACTCCCTCTATATACTACTACAACCCACAAAAAAATCTGACCAAATACATTGTGAAAAATTAGCAAAAATGCAGAAAATCAGACAGGGGGCAAATACTTTTTCACAGCACTGTACATCTGTGTGTGTATATATATATATATATATATAAAGAAAAAAGAAAAAAATCTATATATTAATATATATATGTATATATTATTAAAACACACAAGACAGAATAAATGTTCTAATATAACTGTCAAGTACATTGTGTTTTTCAGCATTTTTCCATGTTTTTCTTACAAGTTTCTCTGAAGCAGGCTGTGATGTATTTTCTCTCTGTGCTACCAAAACTTTCTCCACCCTTTAGACACTATGACCCTCTGTGGCAATGTGCCCCGCCCCTGTGTGTATTTTTGTGTTTTATGTTGTATGTTGCGTGTGTTAATGTTGGTGTATTGTAGTTGGTACACAGGATATAATGTGGGTAATGAGCATGAGTATTTAAAATGTATAATTGTAGTTAGGCACAGGGATTGCACTTCATTTCACATGCATTTAAAGTACTTAATATATGAGCACAGAGTTTTCACAGATTAGTTCACGTGCTGGGATTCAAGTGAATAATGAATTGGTAATTGAATCCTAGCACAATTGTATATATATAGATGCATGTTTTACTCACTCAGGGTTGGGTGTTCGGTGAGTAGAGAACAGGAGAGAGAAGGAGAGTTAAAGAAACTAAAATAAACTAAAATAATAAGTATTTGTTTTGACTCACCATGTTTGTTTGTTTGTCTGTTAGTCCACTGTTCATTTATGTGTTAGTCTGTTTTGTTTGTCTATTTATTTTGGCCGCAAGTGCCGTGTGCTGTTTTTGTTTAAAACCTTTTTATTTTGTTCATTATTAAAACGCGCAATTCACATTTCACTTCGCAGTACTGTGTGTTTCTTCCGGGTCTGACGTCACCACTACAGCCTGCTTGTCACACCCTCTCAGTGATGTCACACAAAAAAAACCAGTACATGAACGTCAGTCCCTCCCCTATCCAGTGATATGCATTTCAAGCCTGTACTAAAAACTACGGTGGCCCTGTAAGTCATCAAAACAAAGTGCTTTTGTTATTGTGTTTCTATGATCGCGGTCCTAGAAGCCCACTTCAGTATGATCGTGTTAACACCATCCCGGTCCTTAATGGGTTAAATCATTGTTGTGTGCTGTTGCGTGCTCCTTCACACACAGAAATACATAAATAATTGTGTTTGCTCACAAAAGTCTAAACGTATGCAAACATACTTCACAAGCACCTCCACAGTACCTCAACTGCAAGGGATATGCATTCCTGACAGGGGAAATAGTCAACTTTACAAAGTTTTCACTACATTTGTACAGTCAGAACTTCTGTCAAGAAAAGTGTGCTAGCTGCCCTTTCCGAATAATGGCTTTGACAGCCTATAAAACGTATGGCTTCAATTACTGTATGCATTAAAATAGATTAATTTAATACCTCTTGTGTGTTGTTTAACAGCAGTGGGGTAGTGCTAAATCTGCTGGTACCAGAACGCCACTAAAATAAAGACAGCTTTTCTTAAACAAGAATTATTATACAAATTCACATTATACTTGCATACCGAACTTCTAGTAACACATAAATGCAGTTATCTCATTTCTACAAGTATTTCCACAAAGTGTCTTTCTCCATCTTGTCAGAATGCTTGACTTTATTTACATGTCTGTGTGTCAGTGGCTTCATTTGTGTTTGTGTCCACTGTCGCAGTCGATGCTCTGTTGCTGTCGTCTTTGTCAGCATTTTTAGCCTTCTTAAAGAAGTAGTTTGTAATGTTCTCATCATTGGATCAAGGGAACTACTGACTGAATCAGACAGTTGTGTAGGAGATGAGAGTCCTGTAACCGCATCACTGCTGCCTATAAAAATAGTACCGGCGCGGCGTTCAGGCGCGTCCCGGCATGTTCCAGCTCGTCTACTCCACTGTTAACATGTGAAAACAGCTTGTGCTGAATACAGTCCTTCCATTGCGGCCCAGACATGGTACCAGGCCACTTAACATGACGTCACTGTAAATCTCAAACAATGCAACTAACTCACAAAATACTGCTGCTCACGCAAAATCAACCCCATCATCAGCACCTGAGATATTTAGCATGCTCTGGGGATGCTTAATGTGTTCCGGCTACACTGTGTGACTCAATGGAAAAGAGAAGCTCTACATCACATGCTCTGCTCTGTGCTGAATTAACCAGCTCAACAAGTTGACCCTACTGACATCATCATGTACAGTATTGATCTTTTTCTACATGGCTATACATTTTGCCTTGCCTGACTGAGCTTTTGAAATCTGTTTTATTATGATTATTAGCATAAACAACATGATCATGGGTCTCTCTTTTTTGTATTGCCCTGAATTGTGTTTGCTGCAGGTTTTATTCCTTTGTTCTTTCTTCGATTACTTCTAACCGATTTGTCAAGTTGTGGCGGAGTGTCCCGCCCCTATTTATTATTATTTGTATTTTTGTTTGCGGCGCGGGTAAAAGCGCTGTGTCTTTTATTGTTATATTTAAAAACCCCGTGAGGATGCATGGCTGATCAGCTACTGATTAATTTAACTAGCTGACAGTCATGCATCCTTACCAAATGCGTGCAGACTCTGGCCGAGGGATAATAAGATAATTAACAACTAGTTAATCCCTCGGCCAGAGTATATAAACCTGCAGCTCTCTGCACTCGGTGTGGTTGGGTGTACAGAGGAGAGTACGGGGAACGGAGAGAGCGAGTCACATTTGAAAAAACAATTGCTAAAACGTGCTGGATTCTCCAGCACGACACTTACTTGTTTGTTTGTTGATTCGTTTGGCCCTTGTGCCCTTTTGTTTTGTGTTTTGTTTAAATCTTTTATTTTGTTTGTTAATAAATACGCTGAGTGCTACTGCACTCAGCTTCACCCGCCCATCCACTGTTTTGGTGTCAGTTACTTCCTGGTCCGTGACGTCATCCACCTCACCACTGCGAGCCAGACTGTCACATATGGTGTCCTGCGTGGGACAAACAACGCCTCCAACAGCCGGACCAGGAACAGCAAAGGAAGTTTTTTTTTGTGTGTTCGTTTTTTTCAAATAGTGTTTTTTTGTGTTTGAAAAAAAAAAAAAAGGATAAAGTGGACGCCTACATGGAGAGGTGGCATGCGCATCAGAGGGAGTTAAAGGAAGGAGGGGCTACATGGTGCCTCGCCTGCCTGGAGTATGGGCACCTCCCTGAGGTGTGCCCATATGAAGACCCCCTCTTTGTGCAGGCCTTTGATCGAGGTGAGGTGGAGACTGCGGAGGAGTGGATCCACCTGAAGGCCATACCATCGCCGCAGGTGGATCAGGAAACCTGCCTCACCTGCCTCAAAGAGGAGGAATTGGCCCAGGAGAGGAAGGCAGGGAGAAGGAGCAGGAAGAGAAGGGGGAGAGGTAGGCTGCAGCAACAGCAACCACAGCAGCAGGAGGAGATCGGTGAGGATGACTGTGAGGTTTACATTGTGAACCTCGTGGCGGAGTTGTGCCCTGGCTGTGGGGCATATGGGCACACGTTGGCCATATGCCCCACGCAATATGAAGAGGCGGAGCGCGAGCATCCAGCGCCCAGAAGGGGGGAGCGTGTGCATCCAGCGCCCAGAAGGGGGGAGCGCGTGCATCCAGCGCCCAGAAGGGGGGAGCGCCGCCAGGAGCAGAGCAGCGGGAGCTGCCTCTGCCTCCGCCACCTCCACCGCCAGGAGCAGAGCAGCGGGAGCTGCCTCTGCCTCCGCCACCTCCACCAGCAGAGGGTGAATGCCTGCTGGTTCCGTCTCAAGCGCCGTGGGAGGACAGCTTACCACTCCCACCTCCACCAGCAGAGGGTGAATACCTGCTGGTTCCGTCTCAAGCGCCGTGGGAGGACAGCTTACCGCTCCCAGCTCCACCAGCAGAGGGTGAATGCCTGCTGGTTCTGCCTCAACCGCTGTGGGAGGACTGCTTGCCCCTCCCACCTCCACCAGCAGAGGGTGAATGCCTGCTGGTTCCGCCTCAGCCGCCGTGGGAGGACTGCTTGCCGCTCCCAGCTCCACCAGCGGAGGGTGAATGCCTGCTGGTTCTGCCTCAGCCGCCGTGGGAGGACTGCTTTCCCCTCCCACCTCCACCAGCAGAGGGTGAATGCCTGCTGGTTCCGCCTCAGCCGCCGTGGGAGGACTGCTTTCCCCTCCCACCTCCACCAGCAGAGGGTGAATACCTGCTGGTTCCACATCCACCTTCATGGGAAGGACTGATCCTGCCCTGCCTCGCACCGCCCAAGGATGCCTGCCTCGCTTCGCCCAAGGATGCCTGCCTCGCTTCGCCCAAGGATGCCTGCCTCGCTTCGCCCAAGGATGCCTGCCTCGCATCGCCCAAGGATGCCTGCCTCGCATCGCCTGGGGCTGCCTGTTGCTCCGCATCGCCTGGGGCTGCCTGTTGCTCCGCATCGCCTGGGGCTGCCTGTTGCTCCGCATCGCCTGGGACTGCCTGTTGCTCCGCATCGCCTGGGGCTGCCTGTTGCTCCGCATCGCCTGGGGCTGTCTGTTGCTCCGCATCACCTGGGGCTGCCTGTTGCTCCACATCGCCTGGAGAGCCACCAGCTACAGGGAACAAGGGAGAAGTGGAGCTCCCGCTGCCGCCTCCATGGCCAGGGGCTCCCCTCCCGAGTTCACCTCCCGAGGGTCCGCTGCTGCTGCTGCCGTCGCCTCCCGAGGGTCCGCTGCTGCTGCTGCCATCGCCCCCCGAGGGTCCGCTGCTGCTGCCGTCGCCTCCCGAGGGTCCGCTGCCGTCGCCTCCCGAGGGTCCGCTGCCGCTGCCGTCGCCTCCCGAGGGTCCGCTGCCGTCGCCTGCGGTCGCCAGGGATCCTGCTTCGCCTGGGGTCGCCAGGGATCCTGCTTCGCCTGGGGTCGCCAGGGATCCTGCTTCGCCTGGGGTCACTACACTATGGCCGGAGCCCTACGGAGGGGAACGGACGGCCATGAAGAAAGGGGGAGAGGTCCGGAGACCAGCTCCCCCAGCCGCACTTTCGCGGCCGGAGATCATGTGGTCGGAGTCCCACGGAGGGGAGCTGCCGGCCATGAAGAAAGGGGGGGAGGTCAGGAGACCAGCTCCCCCAGCCGCACTTTCGCGGCCGGAGATCATGTGGTCGGAGCCCCACGGAGGGGAACTGCCGGCCTTGAAGTAGGGGGGGGGGGGGGGGGAGAGGTCAGGAGACCAGCTTCCCCAGCCGCACTTTCGCGGCAGGAAATGCTGTGGCTGGAGCCCCATGAAGGGGAGCTGCCGGCCACGGAAAAGAGGGGGGAGGTCCGGAGACCAGCTCCCCCAGCCGCACTTTCACGGCAGGAAATACTATGGCTGGAACCCCATGAAGGGGAGCTGCCAGCCATGGAAAAGGGGGGGGGGAGGTCAGGAGACCAGCTCCCCCAGCCGCACTTTCGCAGCAGGAAATACTGTGGCTGGAGCCCCGTGAAGGGCAGCTGCCAGCCATGAAGAAGGGGGGGAGGTCAGGAGACCAGCTTCCCCCGCAGCAATTTCGCTGCAGGAGAAAGGGTGGCCGGAGCCCCACAGAGGGGAGCTGCCTGCCATGAAGAAGGGGGGGCAGGTCTGGAGGACCACCCCCAAAAAATTTTTGGCCAGAGGAGCCGGCCGGTGCGCGGGCCATTGGAACGCTACGGCTGTTTGGGTGGGAGGAGGACATCCCACCGTGGCCGCCACCTTTGGTCCGTTGCTGCCCCTGTTCCTGCGCCGGGACTGCTAACCGGGACTTTGGGGACTAAGGGGGGAGGTGGCCGAAAAGGCCATGTGTGCTGCGCACAAGGGGGGGCATGTGTGGCGGAGTGTCCCGCCCCTATTTATTATTATTTGTATTTTTGTTTGCGGCGCGGGTAAAAGCGCCGCGTCTTTTATTGTTATATTTAAAAACCCCGTGAGGATGCATGGCTGATCAGCTACTGATTATTTAACTAGCTGACAGTCATGCATCCTTACCAAACGCGTGCAGACTCTGGCCGAGGGATAATAAGATAATTACCAACTAGTTAATCCCTCGGCCAGAGTATATAAACCTGCAGCTCTCTGCACTCGGTGTGGTTGGGTGTACAGAGGAGAGTACGGGGAGCAGAGAGAGCGAGTCACATTTGAAAAAACAATTGCTAAAACGTGCTGGATTCTCCAGCACGACACTTACTTGTTTGTTTGTTGATTCGTTTGGCCCTTGTGCCCTTTTGTTTTGTGTTTTGTTTAAATCTTTTATTTTGTTTGTTAATAAATACGCTGAGTGCTACTGCACTCAGCTTCACCCGCCCATCCACTGTTTTGGTGTCAGTTACTTCCTGGTCCGTGACGTCATCCACCTCACCACTGCGAGCCAGACTGTCACACAAGTACAACTAGAAAAAAGCTGGGTATCAAAACAGTGCAGCGCTTGAACTTATTAGTGCTATTGGGGTTTTCAGACAGGGATATAGTAACCTTGTTAACAGATTCGTTAACAAGAATTATTTCAGATTCGTATGATCTTTATAAATCACTCTGAGTGGTCCTGCGTTTCTACTTCCGCTGAAGATTTGCATTTATTTTCTAGCTACTGCATGATCATCATTTTAGTATTTTAATATACTTTTAATAATCATTTTAACAGTCTTTCTTGCTGAGAACTGAACTTATTTATGAATGTAACGTGCGGGGAAGTCCTTTCTAGGACTGACTGACTGTGACTGTACTCAAGATATGCTGGCAGGTATTCCAGGTAATGTCATGGGAATGGGAATTAAGAGAGACAACTGAAAGGACAGCGCAACCAGCTGCCACCTGTTGCTTCTTCCCAGCCAGTATAGTGTCTGAGGAACACTAATGGAAGTTAATGGAATTGGTAAATTAGCTAGCAGGACAGTGAAGCTGGATCAGGTAGTATCTATTCTCTTTGAGTCTTATGGCTTAATATAGTGTGGCTACTGTATTAGAAGTTAAGTAATACAACTTTTGTTGACTACGACTGTATTGGTGTCTGATTATTCCTAATACCTGCTGGGCATATTTTTAAATATACAGTGGTGAGGGTTGCAATCTTACACATCCCTCTCAAGGGCAGAAGCCACAGGTGGTAGCATGCTGTGTGTACAGCCTCCCGGGGCTCTGGCAAAGGGGGAAGAACTTGAACTAGCTTCACTTTTGTTCTGTGCAGGTAACCTACCGACATTAGAATGGGGCTTCACCAAACACTCTATTTATAGCATATATATAGCACTTAAAAAAGGAAAACGCCTGTGTACCAAAAGGTGCAAAATCAAAAAGAAAAAGGTAATGTAGGCACACAAAAATGTGAATGACTGATAGAAAAATCAATGATATCAGGACATTTCGGACTACAAGTCCTTCATCAGCTGGATGGAAAATGCAGTGCTGTAAACAAGCTGCTGTTAAAAACAAGTTGTCTTTCAAAAGAAAAGTTCTGCAGGATGATCACATGATGACTTCACAATAGAATGTCATTCCAAGAGGTTCCAAAGGGCCTCATTTGAAAATTAATTTGCGTTCTTTTTGTTTTCTGGCGGTATTTATCCCATAGCAGTGATTTATTCCACGAATTGTGAGGTCTTCTGCGGTGTGGTCATTTGTGTTAAAATGTATGGCAACAGGAAATGTAGAGGTGTTAATTCTTACACTTTCATGAAGTGATCAGCTAAATCCTGTTTTGATTCTCCGATGTACAGTACTGTGCAAAAGTTTTAGGCAG
The DNA here is from genome assembly GCF_902713425.1 of Acipenser ruthenus. NCBI lineage: Eukaryota > Metazoa > Chordata > Actinopteri > Acipenseriformes > Acipenseridae > Acipenser > Acipenser ruthenus. The sequence goes on along the minus strand of NC_081195.1, from coordinate 36,388,756 downwards.
GTGTGAAAAAATGCTGTAAAGTAAGAATGCTTTCAAAAATAGACATGTTAATAGTTTATATTTATCAATTAACAAAATGCAAAGTGAGTGAACAGAAGAAAAATCTACATCAAATCAATATTTGGTGTGACCACCCTTTGCCTTCAAAACAGCATCAATTCTTCTAGGTTCACTTGCACACAGTTTTTGAAGGAACTCGGCAGGTAGGTTGGCCCAAACATCTTGGAGAACTAACCAGTTCTTCTGTGGATTTAGGCAGCCTCAGTTGCTTCTCTCTCTTCATGTAATCCCAGACAGACTCGATGATGTTGAGATCAGGGCTCTGTGGGGGCCATACCATCACTTCCAGGACTCCTTGTTCTTCTTTACGCTGAAGATAGTTCTTAATGACTTTCGCTGTATGTTTGGGGTCGTTGTCATGCTGCAGAATAAATTTGGGGCCAATCAGATGCCTCCCTGATGGTATTGCATGATGGATAAGTATCTGCCTGTACTTCTCAGCATTGAGGAGACCATTAATTCTGACCAAATCCCCAACTCCATTTGCAGAAATGCAGCCCCAAACTTGCAAGGAACCTCCACCATGCTTCACTGTTGCCTGCAGACACTCATTCGTGTACCGCTCTCCAGCCCTTCGGCGAACAAACTGCCTTCTGCTACAGCCAAATATTTCAAATTTGGACTCATCAGTCCAGAGCACCTGCTGCCATTTTTCTGCACCCCAGTTCCTGTGTTTTCGTGCATAGTTGAGTCGCTTGGCCTTGTTACCACGTCGGAGGTATGGCTTTTTGGCCGCAAGTCTTCCATGAAGGCCACTTCTGACCAGACTTCTCCGGACAGTAGATGGGTGTACCAGGGTCCCACTGTTTTCTGCCAATTCTGAGCTGATGGCACTGCTGGACATCTTCCGATTGCGAAGGGAACTAAGCATGATGTGTCTTTCATCTGCTGAGGTAAGTTTCCTTGGCCGACCACTGTGTCTACGGTCCTCAACGTTGCCCGTTTCTTTGTGCTTCTTCAAAAGAGCTTGGACAGCACATCTGGAAACCCCTGTCTGCCTTGAAATTTCTGCCTGGGAGAGACCTTGCTTATGCAGTACAACTACCTTGTGTCTTGTTGCTGTGCTCAGTCTTGCCATGATGTATGACTTTTGACAGTAAACTGTCTTCAGCAACCTCACCTTGTTAGCTGAGTTTGGCTGTTCCTCACCCAGTTTTATTCCTCCTACACAGCTGTTTCTGTTTCAGTTAATGATTGTGTTTCAACCTACATATTGAATTGATGATCATTAGCACCTGTTTGGTATAATTCTTTAATCATACACCTGACTATATGCCTACAAAATCCCTGACTTTGTGCAAGTGTACCTAGAAGAATTGATGCTGTTTTGAAGGCAAAGGGTGGTCACACCAAATATGGATTTGATTTAGATTTTTCTTCTGTTCACTCACTTTGCATTTAGTTAATTGATAAATATAATCTATTAACATGTATATTATTGAAAGCATTCTCACTTTACAGCATTTTTTCACACCTGCCTAAAACTTTTGCACAGTACTGTATAGTTTGTTACACTTCACACAGCCAGTGCAGTCTACTATTCCTTTACTGGTGCAAGTAAAAGCCTCATGAATAGTGAATGAAGATTTTTCCCCTTTGATTACTGTGTTATTGTGGATGTATTTACGAGTAGCACAGAGAGACCTGTTGCATGGAAATGTCCCTTTAAGATTGTCACAACTGGGTCGCATGTCACTGTGGACTAAATATTCTCTTAGATGTTTGTCTCTTTTGTAAGATAGCAATGGTGGATTATTGAAAAACAAACAATCTGAAAAACAAAATCAGGGGCGAGGGTCAAAGTTGTGTCAGCATTGAACACTCTCCGTCCCAAATGACAAAAAACAGGCATTAATTGGGAAACAGGATCAAATTGAAATCCGAAAACACACAGCCTTACACATGAGGCTAAATTTCATTTTCTAATCTATGGTACCCTTTGTTTAGTACATAGATGTACACATAATGTAACCTAGGCATAAGCAATATTAATCATTTCTTCCACAAGTGAATCCCTCCTGGCTGGCTCCCTGTCATTTAACTTCTATTTCCACCCGCTGTGGCAAAGAAATCCAAACATTTTCTTTGCTCACGATATCAATAATATTCTATTAATACAGAAATAATACATGCATTGTAATCCTGTGATCTTGACATAATCACTGGACAACAATTAACTGTCAATCAAAAATGAATTAATGCCCGACGACGCCTTGAGACTCTGAGCACGAGCAATTACATCACATAGAAACCGTCGTCGACTTCTGGGATCTGGGCTAGATTGTCAAATTCAGTCAATTCTCAATGTGATCTCATTTTGTTACCCAGTTCGACACGGAAGTTTAATAAGCTAAGACATATTGCTGGTTATATTTGCTACTTCATTGTCTATTCTGACCCCGCTCAGAAGCAGCCTTGTGACATTTACAGTATGAGGTGGGATCTAAAGCAGTTAATATTTCAGAACCTGCAGCTGGTGCCCTGTGCTTTAAGAATCAGGTGGCCAAGAGCAGCGTTGCCATGGAAATGAGATAGGCTCATTGGATGAGGCCTAGCTTTTAATAAGACACTTGCAATTACAACAGCGCATTGAATATCATTACTAGTTGTTTGACCCCTACTGTAAAATAATTCATCAATTATTTTAATATGAATCCTCTGAAATAACAATATAGCTCGACATCTGTCCCTTTGAAACACTGTCAGCTAGAATATCTTTAACCCATGAAGTACCAAATGAAGCTGTATTTATGTCATTTGATACATTTAAAAAATGACTGGCAGCATACATGCCAACAGTCCCTATATGGTCGGGACAGTCCCAATTTCCTAGCAAACGTCCAGGGTCCCGATGCATAGGAAGAAAGTCTAGATATTTACCCATAGAAAAAAATTATTTATTCTGCACAGTAGTTAGTGAAAACCACACGCTGTGCCCTTCGTGCGTCTGACACATCTGCTGATCACTAACTTATACAAAGGTAAGAATGCATCATCATGTCTATTTTTACTGTCACGATGATCGTGTCGAGTTGGGGGGATACGTCTATTATATGATAATGAGTATTTTTTGCGTATGACTCCTCTCATGTCTATGATGTGTATTACACCTCCCCCCCCCCCCCCCCCGGAGACGAGTGTCCTGCTGAACAGTTTCCAAATGTTGGCAAGTATGTGTAAGTTAAACAAAATAGGTTAAAGAGAACATTTAAATAACAGGTAGATGCCAGTTAAAAATGCTCCAAAAAAATTACAAAAGTATCCTGTCCTCAAATTAGGACGATGGCATTTAATGGGATAAGCACTGGGTACACATTTAATAATCCATAATACAACAATACCAGCCCTAGTTTGAGACCTGAGAGTAAAGTTCTGCTGTTCTTGTTTTGCTAAGAGCCATGTTGCTGCAAGATCTGTCTGCTTGCCTGTGAACTGAGGAGCAATTTTACACAGAGCTCCAAACCCAGCCTCAAGTCCGCTGGTGCCCAACACAGAAAGACCACGTGTTTCATGAAGATACAACTTGTGACTCTCCTCCAGTAAAAACAGCATTCATGGCTTTGAAAAATTTAACAGCGCCCGCCTTGCTGCCTTCCTACAAAAGCCTTTCATAAATCTACCTGTCCAGCCAGATTGCCCCATGCATCTCAAGTGACAGCGTGATGAATACCTGGGAGGCAATCGAAAGTGTCATGAGAGACATGTGGAGATAAACTTCCCAAAACAATGAAGGATGCTAACGGGACTGGCAACAGAAACAGAAGCTAGAGTTCTTCATATTGTCTTGGCATAGGGGTCTATTTTATTATCTAAACAGTGATGGATTGAACACTGCCACTCAGAAACTCTGTTAGCAGGTTCAAATTATAGTTATTGTCCCCTTATCTTTTTATCATGTTTGCAATCGTTTCTTATAGGTTCCTATTGCAATTGTTCGTATTCATATACAATGGACCCCAGTTAATCCGTGCCGGACCGATTTGAGCCAGAATTAGTGAAAAACCTGGATTCGCTGAAATTGAGTTTACTGTTTGGGAAATCCCTGGGCTGTTAATTGAAAACTCGAAAAATGCAATAATACAAACAAAATGTAATGTCTCAACAACGGTCAAAATATATACTGCATGTAATCAGCATTGTTCAGAGGCAGAGAGAGCTGGTTTAAAACAGTCACTGATCTTGCTCTGAGTCTTTAATTGTCGTAACTGCTCTTCATATTCACACTGCAAGGCTAAGAGAGTCTTAAGTCTGCTTTCTGCTCGCTTGTCACTGGTTTCAGTAACTACAATACTGTACTGTCCTCTGGCTTGCAATAGACTATACTCAATTGAATTGAATTAAATTAAATGATGACCATCCGCTTCCGCACATATACACTGATTTCCACACCTGCTTCCGCATAGATCATTTGATTTATGCACAAATACATTTATTACTAATACATTTATTTAAGGAGGCTGTGTGGTCCAGTGGTTAAAGCAAAGGGCTTGTAACCAGGAGGTCCCTGGTTCAAATCCCATCTCAGCCACTGACTCATTGTGTGACCCTGAGCAAGTCACGTAACCTCCTTGTGCTCCGTCTTTCGGGTGAGACGTAATTGTAAGTGACTCTGCAGCTGATGCATAGTTCACACACCCTAGTCTCTGTAAGTCGCCTTGGATAAAGGCGTCTGCTAAATAAACAAATAATAATAATATTTTATTAAACCGCAGATGATCAAAACACGGATTAATGGGAGTCTACTGTATATACATATGTAGCAGTGTAGAGTAGTGGTTAGGGCTCTGGACTCTTGACTGGAGGGTTGTGGGTTCAGTCCCAGCTGGGGGACACTGCTGCTGTACCCTTGAGCAAGGTACTTTACCTAGATTGCTCCAGTAAAAACCCAACTGTATAAATGGGTAATTGTATGTAAAAAATAATGTGATATCTTGTAACAATTGTAAGTCGTCTTGGATAAGGGCATCTGCTAATAAATAATAATAATAATAATAATTATATATTAGAGAGAGAGAGAGAGAGAGAGAGAGAGAGAGAGAGAGAGAGAGAGAGAGAGAGAGAGAGAGAGACTCTCTCTCTCTGTGTGCCCTGAACAAACGCCATGTTCTTCGGTACATCCTGTAATTCTAATGACAATGTCCCGCTGCAAGCTAAACCTGTCACATTTCATTTCCCACAGTTCAGTGCCTTCAGCGAAAAATAAATCCACCTGAAACATTTCCACTTTATTGAATAGCTTTATTTTATTTCAGGGAAGTTCAAAAATGTTTCTACAGACAACCCCCTCCAATAGGTATTAATAGAGATGGATTCATTTAGATGGGGTTGTGGCACTTGCTTGCCTAATAAATACCTTTGTATCAGTGAATCGACCAGCCTCTTCTCTTCAAATATATACAAAGGGTCCAGTGGTCTCCAGATATTATATATTAATGACTGGGAGGAACAAAGGACAGCGGTCTGTAAGACAGGTATTTTGTCTACAAGTTAAATATTTACCATGGAAGTTGTTTTACATTTAATTGGACTACCCTAGAGGGTATATTAACATAAATGAACGTGTCATAAATGAACGTGAGAGTGTGAGCGGGGAGCGCAGCGTGCCAATTCTATATGGAGCGGGGGAAACGGAGCGCAACCCGCTCCTTTACAGCACTGAGAAGAACAGAGCACGGTTTGATTTTTCTTAAATACATGTTCGGCCATGGAGTTTGCACAAAAGAGTTATAAAAAAAGAAGGTGACAAATACAGATGCAGTCACTGTACAGTATTTTCCATCATGCCTGTGCATGGTAACCATTCATTTTCCAGTTTCAAACCACAATTAGCACTTTTATGTTTGCAAACTTGAGAATTGCATTAAAAAAAAAATTATTCAATGTGATTGGCGTGGCACTTTATAGTTCATTATGGAGGGAAAAAGGATAGTTCCTACACTACCGGGTGGTCAATCAGCCTCGTTGAGGCTCATTCATATGTGTTCATGGGTTGCTTTGAGCTCCCTATGAGATATTCGGATACAAACAAGCCCAGTATAAAGCTAATTTGATACAAATCACATGCAAAGTTGGAAAAAGGTGCGTATCATGTACACGACATCGTAGCAACCTGTTAATTGCAAGATATTTCCTAACTTTAACTTTATTTTCAATGTATGCATTTTTTTCAGTACCAATCAATAATAATGAGAAAGCGTCTTCAAATTGAATTAGATAACTTCTCTGAGCACTTCATGTTGACTTTCTTCTTTGCTGATTATAGCTGGGAATTATTATTTGTTATTATTTTACTTGGGTCAAGGTATGTGACTTTAATAAGGATGATTAAATAGTATTCCTTACTGAATGTACATCTTTTCATCTGCAATCACCAACACAGTGGGGGAAAAATGGCTAGTTTATTTATTTATTATTATATATATAATTTTTTTATATATGTATACAATGTGAGCAGAGCAGAGCGTGCCTGTTTTGTCTGGAGCGGAGGAGCGGAGCGCTAATCGCAAGCAGTGGAGCGGAGCAGAGGATATTATGAGCGGTGAGCAGAATTCTGTCACCACTCTGCTCACATTCTCTGAAATTGACACATTCTTATTTGTTCCCATGTATGTCCAATCCTTTGCAGACACCATCTTTAAATAATGTCAGTCTTTGTTATGTTGTTTAGCAGAACGAGATGTGATCAATATTAAAATATGACTTTGTTTAAAGACGGAGCTCAAATTCAAACAATTGGTTGAATTAGCGTTTCTCTAGACATATGTAAAAAAGTAAGATGTCTGGACATGGATAACAAGACTCCCTAACTCATATGCTAGGAGTCACACTCGAACCCAGGCTCCCGGAGGTGAAAGGCTTGTGAATTAGCTTTCAGCTCCAACGCATAGTGGCCTTTGTAAGCAAACACATTTTCCATGAATAAATGGCACTTTGTGAAGAACACATTTAACCTTTGATTAATCCCTAGGGAAGACCAGCCAGGGTATAGAGCCCCTTTCTCTCATCCGTTTTGACACGTACTGGATTCATTTTGAGTAAATATTAACAGAACATTTTTTATAATCTGTGGAATATATATTCATATCTCCATAGACTTTTTAAATGCTAAACAAGAAAGGCTTTCTGTTACTACTCAGGCCATTATTATTATTATTATTATTATTATTATTATTATTAATTTCTTAGCAGACGCCCTTATCCAGGGCGACTTACAATTGTTACAAGATATCACATTATTTTTACATACAATTACCCATTTATACAGTTGTTTTTTTTACTGGAGCAATCTAGGTAAAGTACCTTGCTCAAGGGTACAGCAGTAGTGTCCCTCACATGGGATTGAACCCACGACCCTTCGGTCAAGAGTCCAGAGCCCTAACCACTACTCCACACTGCTGCCCATAGAGGCCTACAGAACTATTACAAAATAAAAATCCATATTCGGCTCTGATTCCAGTTACATTGCATGGCACCAGATAAGCGAGTAATGCTGCTTCTCTGTAAGTGGCGGTAAGCCACTAGTTTCTGAGAGATAAGTCACTGTAATTTATTCAATTTATGTTTTTAAACATCATGCTAAAATGATTAGTTCACAGAAGGATAAAGAAAAACTGCCTAAATATTTAGTAGGACTGATTGAAATTAACAGATTTATAAATACAATAGGATACACATAAACAACAAGTGTATTGATACAGAATATGGCCTTTTGCCCACTGGGCTTAGCGTGCCGATCGGAGACCCCTGCATCAGCCTAGGGGCTGTTGTAGAGGCGGGGAAGGGGGAGGTGGAGGGATGGTGATGTGAACTGCAATACTATGAATGTATTCCCTGTGGGAAGTGGGGTAGCACCGAGAAAGTGACATACAGCTCTCCTCCTTCCAAACGAGGCGTAACAGGCCTCATTTAACTGTCCCTAACAAAATCACCAGCTCTGGACAAACGTTTTTCATCACCCTGTAGGATTAACTAATTCTGCTTCATAAAGTCAAATGATGCCTGCTGAATAATGTTACATTAGCATATTGAATTACATGCCGCTTTGCAGTTTTCCATATAATTAATGAAATCTAACATGAAATACTGTACTACTTTTATGCATTCTGGTACTTTTGTGATATCATTTTGCGGTTTCTTTGATTACATGATGTTAAATAAAAGATCTACAATATATATATATATATATATATATATATATATATATATATATATATATATATATATATATATATTTTTAATTATGTCTCAATCCTAAAATGTGAAACTTTGACCATAGCTGTATATGGACAGTGTATGCTGCTAGCATGTTTAATTGCCTGAGAAAGGGGCAATACAATTAGCAGAACTGACCTTACCTGACCCAGTGCAAGTAACAGTCGTCTCGTCAGAATGTTGTTGACACAGAGGTAAGCCAGCAACTAAGCTTTTCACACAAAGAGGTGTGGAGACTGTATAAAACAGCAGCACTTGGAAGTACACTGGAGAAGCACCAAGATCCTCCAGAACACACACCAGCAACACTGTGTCCGGATGCCTCCCAGAAATTGTTAATTAATTGCTTTGTTTCTGTTAATAACTAGTGGCCTCGTTATTGTGTCTAATGATAATGATTAAGTGTAAAAGTGTGCCTTTTTGATTACTGGAATCAATAAAAGGAAACTTGTTAAATTCTGCTTAAATCCTTGCTGTGTGCGCTCTTTCGCAGAGAAATACATAAATAATTGAGTTTCCTTACAGTGTCACCTACTGGGTTTTAATGCCTGTTTGACTGGCTACTGATTGTCCTTGTGCATGTTCTGGAAGTGCAGCTGGCATCGTTTCAGTAATGCATCTGAGGAAGTTTCATTGAACAGCGCAGAGCAGCAGGCGCCACTGGAAGAGAGAAACCACAACTCACTGGGTTAGCCCATCTGTCAATCTCCATTATTACTTTATTGATGGGGGTATCATTTGAGGATATTACATTTGCAGATTTATATTTTTCTCTCGATCCTCAATACAGTCAAATTGAATTCCTCACCACAATTCCCTGCTAAACTTGAAATGACTTAGTAAGTAGGGTTTGGTAGCTACAGTGTATTTGATCTACCTAGAGATTTGTGCGAAAACAAACAAATCACTTTGTAATGCAAATTTCATTTTAAAATTCATGTGGTCTTATATTGAAGTAAGTGACCAAGGTAGTGCAAATATGAAGTCTGTATTTCAAGTGGTGTCTGAGAAAGGTGCATCACTATTTTTATTATTATTTATTTCTTAGGAGACGCCCTTATCCAGGGCGACTAACAATTGTTACAAGATATCACATTATTTTTACATACAATTACATTATTTTTTTACACATTATTTTTACATACAATTACCCATTTATACAGTTGGGTTTTTACTGGAGAAATCTAGGTAAAGTACCTTGCTCAAGGGTACAGCAGCAGTGTCCCCCACTTGGGATTGAACCCACGACCCTCCGGTCAAGAGTCCAGAGCCCTAACCACTACTCCACACTGCTGCCCAACTAGAAGTTCAACAGATCAACATTTTTATTTTGATATGCACATGATGGAACTTGACAGAGAGAATTATCAAATGTACTCAATTTGAAAACTAAAGTGTGTGGTCTTTATCATCAAATGAAAAAGCAGTATAAAAGGTCAAATTAGATTTTATACAAATATTGAGCCTGTATCTCAAATGGTTGTCCAGATATGTCCGGAGGTTTTAATAAATTTGAACACAAAATGATTTAGGCCTATTTCTACCTTAAACCTGGATTTCTAACAAATAAATCAGTGAATTTAAATATTTTGTTTACACTTGGCAAGTCAACATTTAGCTAACATTTCTAACAAATAAATCAGTGAAAAAATACATGTAACTCATTTTTATTTGTTTTGTTTAAACTTGGCGATTCAACAGTTACCTGACAGATACATCTGAAAAACATTATCGTTCAGCAATTAAATCTTCACAAAATACAGTATGCACATCGGGAGCGAAGCGAACGACACGAATACAGCACGAGTACAAAAAAATGTAGCTAGTCATGAAAAGAAAAGACTGTCTCCTTTTGTGAAGACGAAATAAAATCAGTTAAACACAGAAGAGCATGAGAACACCACACACTAAAAAAAGGAAACAGTTTAGGGAATACCACCGGCTTGTGAAAGAGCTAATGTGATTACTATTATTGGTCAACATTATTAAAACAAAAAAGCATCATTTTACAGAAATATGAAACCAGTGTGTGGCGCTCCCCGTCACTAAAATTAAGGTGAAATAAAGAGAGATAGACATATCATCAATTTCCAGTTGTTCTGCTATTTCTTGACATGTGCGTCTTTTTTATTGTCTTTATAACCACAGACACTGGCATCACAAAGAACATTATACTTTTCGACTTTAATAATTCAATTCTCATTGATGTAGATTTTTTTTTATTTATGTGGTAATCTCTGCGTGAGCGAGACACTGAAAGTCGCTACCTTTGACCTTATTTCTGATTGGTCCATTGCGACATGAACAGCGTGTAGCAAAATACAAAAAAAACAAATGTATTCCTATATTTGCTCGCTTCATTCACGCCACTCGCTTTGCTTGTGTTGTGCATTCCTCCTTTTAAATCAATAATTTTAATTAATTTTGATTCGCAAGCTCACGTCTGGTGTGCATAGCTCTTAACATGCAAGCCCATGCCCATTGACGTGTTTGATTTGGCATTGTATGTTGCAGAGCTGCGCTTACACTCTGACTTTTAAGACTGTGTTTGTTAACATTTATGTATTTAGCTAAATCTGGACTTTTTTTTGTTAAATCTCGGAAAAAATACGCGATTTACATTAATCCAGGAACATTTTTTTTTACACTTATCGGCACTGTTCACTGCAGTTTCACTGACACACTCGCCACTTCAAACACAATTTCTCTGGTTCTACAAGTCCTAGAGTAATCGTCAACGCCTCTTTAGTCAGTAGCGCCCCCCTTAGTGACATTCCACACCCCCCCGGGGGGCGTGCCCCCAAGTTTGCGCACCACTGGCCTAGACAATTAACACACAATAGATAATGGTCCTATACAGATGGAACATGTGTGCAGTCTATCGTCTGCACGCTCGGAAAACCAGAAATGTCATAGAAATTTGTTTTCAAGGCTTGTAAGTACACCCTGACTTTAGTGAAAATTAGATACTTGGGTGTTCGTCTCAAATACATTGAGCACAACTGATAACACACAAGACAAAGCGGACGGGAAATGCCAGCAACAATTGCGACTGTTTAAAACATGTTTTCAAAAGTTCTTAACAAACTGATGTAACTGTAAGTGTCGCAATTGTCTGCAGCTTTAGTAAATCTCATTACAATATTTTTGATCCCTTACTATCTCCACCCTGTTTTTGTGAATTTCTGCAGGAACACACAGAATTACATATTCATTTAAGGCTAAAGCGCAAATAAGAACTGCGGCTGCAAAGCATTCGTTAAAATGATGCTAACAGCGTTGCGTTGGTTTAGTACATTGCATGCTACACTTCTTTCTGATTTGCATGTGGTTTGCAACAATGGCGACAGATGCAACACTTTAGTACATCTACCCCATAGCTGTCTTTTTCTGTTCAAGTTTATTCAGAAAGCCACACACTCCCCCCTTTCCTGAACGTTATTTTCACGTAGGAAATTCCTGTTTAGAAGTAGGCACGTTCCGGACCAGGTTTTTGCTCCAGTCATTATGTACAGTAAATCTGCTAAACCTGTAATGGAATGGTACTGGTTTAGATCATTACAAAGACCCCAACAACCATTTATTTGCCATTTGTTTGTAAAACTGTACAGTGCAGGCTGTGAAATAAGAGGAAGGGTTTGCTGAAAAAGCCTTGCCTGGCCACTTTATTAGGCCCCAATTGGATTTGGTGTCATTGCTCTGGTGTGAGGTGCGTGCGTCCAGACAAATCCAGCTGGGATCGGCTGCTGTCCTACAATTCCAGCTAAAAAAAGATCCAGCTCCAACATCACACACCTTCAGACTTTCCTATTTAGAATGTCCTTCAGTCCTGGGTTTTAGAGCTAACCTCAATTAGGTATATTTAAAATTGTGGCACATATATTGCCATGTAATATGTATTTCCCTGTGAAAATGTGCATTTCTAAAAGAATAGTATAAATATCCAGATTTTTATCACTTAAAAATAAATACAGCACATGTTTGCCTTATTGACGCACTCCCTGTTACACTGCATTTTGGAAACTGGCAGCCGGTTTAGTTTGCTTCTGGTAAATGTTTGAACACACACTTTAAAATGTCTTCAACCAAAAACACACCAGCTGCATCAAAGATGGGAAATATTTCTGCTAAAGATCGCTCTGTCCAGTACAAGAGGGGGACATGTCACGTGTCTGTTATTGTTTTTACTTTTATTTATGTTTTTATTTAGTTTGATAATAATTCTCTGATGGTGAAAATAGAATGTATTTAAAAAGGTGAACATAAAAACATACAGGTAAGCTTTTAAAATATTTAGGAACATTTGTTGTATAATAACTAGAGAAAATGATCAATATTGAATGTGACAATGCTTAGATAAATATTATGTTTATTCGTGAAATATCTTGAAATACCTATTTTTAGACTGTGAAATGCCGTGAAATAAGCCACTGTCTATTGTGAAAAAGATACAGTCCTAATAATCAACTAATCACCACTGAACTGTACATCTTATCCTGCGTGTACTGGCACCATAGAAAATGCAACACATTTCTAAAACACGACACTTCTGTTTAATTGTACTTCCTTAATACAATCTTTGTCTTTGTGATTTATAATAAGGTTTTACTTTGTGTTTTATTCTAAGCGAGGTCTTTTCATCACTGCTTCGCATTGCGTTCCTCTCACTCAAACTGCATGAGATGACATCTGTTATACAATGACTCTACACACAATGTATGGCCTTTCAGGTATATGATCCAGAACCAGGAGTGTGTGTATTTAGCCTCCTGCTCATAACAGTAAACCAGCACACTCAGGGGCGACTTATCCATGCTGTGATTGGTGGATTGTTCAAACTCCTGGCAACCTGGTCATTTCAATAAACAAGGGGGGTGGGGTGGGGTGGGGGGGAGGGTTCTGAAACCCAGGACTGGGTGCAGGGCTAGTGCGAGTTTCTAACCCTGAAGTAGTGCTCCTACGAAAAGCTTACCTTTTTGTCCTCCACGTCGTCCTCACTGACGTAGGAGAGCTTTCTCCGCACGTAGAAGAGCATGTCGTCCTGTCGGGGGGCCCATCTCTCCATGAAATAGGTGGAGAACATCCAGGTCCAGAACACTATCCGGTCGTCCTCAAAACTCCCTAGAAAACAACAGGAGCAACACTTACTAGACTCGCTCGCTTACTAGCGGTTTGAACAGGTGAACAATCAAATGTTGATTAGAGCAAATGTTTCTTCATCCCTGCTGCAATCTGGCTCATGGTGCGTCTCAAGCAACAAAAATATGGCTAAACAGAATAAACAAAAACATTCCTTGCGGAAGTGAAACTTTCACACAGGCGTGGCTATTTGTTATTTCGTCGGCCGTCATGCATTTTGTCTCGCTCAACCCGGGTCAAAGTGTGTCGACCCAGGTACGACCCAGGTACGTGGTTTCACACTACGTGGGATTGCGACCCAGGTAGCCAGGACCAGGGTAGGAGTGCCAGTGTGAAAGGGGCTCTTGATTTCCAGTAGTTCCCATATATACTTTAAGTTCTCCTCTGCTTGTGGATCTGGGTTTCGTGTCTGATTGTTTGCACAATGCCATCAGCGGGCCGACTAATCTGAGGAATAGGAGAGACGAAGCTGTTGTTGTTTCGAGCGCTAGTGTTTTGATGTTTTGCAATTTTGAGTGTAAAAAACTAGTCATTTTCTTACCTGTCGTATTCTAAAATATTTAATTACAGTACACTTTCCATTCAATTCATAGAACAGGAAAGCGTTTTATTGTTTGTTTACATGTTATGTATTTAGAATAATCCCGGCAAAAAATAACCTCCGACCCTAATGCAATCCTTTCAAAGTGTACATTAACACACACAGAGGCTGGGCCTGCGTGTCTGTTTTCTATTCCAGTTTCATGGCAATAGCTCTTTTGTTCTTGGAATGACCTCCATTTGTAATGAACTGATTACCCCAGAACAATCACAAGCACCTCTGTCTAATACGTGTGCTTGTCCTGGGTGCTCTAATGCAGGATGAGCATGCCAGCTGCTCACACATTCCCTGTCAGCAGAGGAGTCACCGTGACCGTCATCAACAAGCTGCGAGGCTCTCAAGAACATGGGAATGTTTCAGCACAACTGCACAGGCCATTCTCCAGATATGGAAAAAGGATAGGCATTGTGACACACAGACCTCACGAGGGCGGGCTGGTTTATAAGGATTAGGGACCTCACACCAATAAGCAGGACCAAAGTTATGGACAGAAATGAGGAGCAGTGATTTTAAAATCAAACCAATGCTTCACTGGAAGCCAATGCACTGACCTTAAATCTGGGGAAGTATGACGACACTGTGTGGGCAGGATAAGCTTGATAACTGGTCTCGAGTAAATCACCACAAGAAGCCCTCAATTAGAGTGCAGTTTCTTTATATTTGATCTTATAAATCACAAAGCCACTCACGGTTTATGAAAACGGTTTCATAATGTTCCAGTATATCAGGCGAAAGCAATAACCCATGACAAGGTGTATAAAGATGGTTCAATATTCGTACACCTCATTGCAAAAATAAGAATGTTAGCATAATGTTAATGTTATTTGTGGGACACATATGTCCCCTGTACCTTAAAGGGTTAATTAAAACAGGATTTATAATATGTTAATATGCACAGTTGACCCGTATTACAGTTTGGGCTCATTCATATCAGAAGAGACAGGGTCAGGTGTACATATTAATAAATAAAACATGAGTTACCACAACATAAATTTTTACTAGACCACATGTATTCAATGTTTTATAGCAAGTATGAAATTGCATTACACAGTTACTTATGTAAAAACACAAAAGCACCCAAGTTTCACATGAATCTTCTATACAAGAACAGTGCGTAAATGAAAATAAATACTGTGCACAATTTTAGGACATATTGGCTCTACTAAAAAGCCCAGTTGATCACAGTCCCTTGGAAACACATGCATGGCTCTTATTATTATTATTATTATTTCTTAGCAGACGCCCTTATCCAGGGCGACTTACAATCGTAAGCAAATACATTTCAAGTGTTACAATACAAGTAATACAATAAGAGCAAGAAATACAATAACTTTTGTTCAAGTGTGACAAACCACAATTCAATAATACAGCAGATAATAGTGATAGTTACATCAGGATATGATTAAATAGTGATAGTTACATCAGGATATGATTAAATACAAAGTACTACAAGTTAAACACTTGGCAGATTACAGTATTCTGAAGTACAGGATTAAATGCAGTAAAATAGGGGGCAGATAAGAGCAAAATAAAGCACATTTACATGAAGGGTGATAGTGTCCCAGGATACAAACAGAGGAGTTCTACAGGTGCTCTTTGAAGAGGCGAGTCTTAAGGAGGTGCCGGAATGTGGTCAGGAACTGGGCAGTCCTGACATCTCTTGTTAATTTTTAGAGTAATGGATAGTCTTTATGCATGATAGGTCACACTTGCTTAACAAGAAGCAATTTAACTGGAAGCATAAATTAAACTGAGGAAATTGGGAACGGTTCCAGTTGCTTTGCCAAAATGTTGGACGGCAGCTTGACGGCTTGTCTTGTTTGAAATACTGTTGCTGCCTACGCTGTCAAAAAAGGGCAACTGAAAAGAGAACTGTTCACCCTGTACATACATACAGTATCCCCCACTAAAGTATTATGTAGGAAGGTATACTATTACTGCTAATAACTTGCTTGGCAGTACATGAATAAACCAGTGTATGCACATACAGAGGGTCTTCATGATTGTGTAATAAGTGTGAGCGAAAGGTTACAAATAAAACAAGGTCGAGAGTTTATCAGATTACTTACTATTGGCACTACATATATATATATATATATATATATATATATATATATATATATATATATATATATATATATTTGTGAAAGATTTCACTTAATTTAAGGTTTGTGGCCCCTTAAAAACAGACCCAGACACAAGGTTTGAAGTGTCTTATCATTAGTAGCCTATAAGTCAAATATATACTGTCCGTTTTTATTTAAGTTAGTCTGGGGTGCAGTGCTAAATTGTGCACAATTACAAACCACCTGCACATTGATAGAATAGGTGTGTTTCTTATTCCTACACAGAAGTGTGCAAGCGCTTTCGTGCGACTTTATTAATTACAGTGACAGCCGGTCTCTTCACAGACTGGAGACTGCCAAGAACAAACTTTTTGTCCTGTTTAAATACCTGCCTGTTATTCGCAGGCAGGTGGCATTCATTCATAATTAGAGCCAGGTGAACCTCATCCTGGCTCCCTCCCATGGCATTCTGGGGGATGTAGTCCTTCAGCCCCTCCTGGACTACATTTTTCTTTCTTCTTCCCCCTAGTCTGTCACTATGTATATGTATATATTGAAAGACCGTTTAATCCCAAATAAAAAATGTATTTCTATCAAAAAGCTTTTCATAATCATACAGGAGTAGCCCCTCGCTAAAGAATATTTTTGTCTTACATTAGGAGGCGGTTTTAAATAAATAAATAAAATCGCACGCACATACATTCATAGTGCTCAATGTATTTAAAAAATCTGTACAGTACGCCTATACAGTATACAGTACAGTAGTAAAATCAAATGAACACCTAGAGCACTTTAAATTTTACTTTAGCCTGTAGGCTACCACAAAATAAATCATGCTGTTGCATTGCACACTGTAAAAGACTTGACTCACTCAGGTTCGTTGCCCCTTTAAAAATTGACCCAGCACGCAGAAATGGATTTTCACAGCGCGGTTGCGCTAATTTTAATAAACACAAAATCAAAACACACAAAACCAAATAAACACCTAGCTCTTATCGAGCACTAACTACACACGCAGGAACCTAACTAACGCAGGACGGCTAAGCCATTTCCCTGCCCCAAACCTAATTAAACCACGCAGGTTTGCACCGTACCTTCTCATCCGACTGCTTGGAAGCAGAGCACCTTCTCTGCCTCCCTCTCCTCAGCAGCCCCGAGCAGACTAACTGCTTTACTTTTATACTGCCCAATAACGCTCAGGTGCGGATAATCATTACTAATAAAACAATTAAACAATCAAACAAATGTGCATTCTCACATGTTTCTTTTATGCAGGGAGGATTAACCCCCTCCCTGCTGTCTCACTCCACCTACTTCCTCACACATCCCCCCCCTTGTCTTTTCAAGACACAGGCCACGAGACGGCCACCTCCTCCCCTAAAACACAACCACCCAGCCTCAAGTCCAGCAATGTCCATTGCCACCCTCTTCCACGGGCGGGCTTGAGGATGGGTCGGTTCTTTCGGCGCTGCCAGGAAGGGACCGCAAACCGGCGACACGGGACCCCACCGGGCTAACAGGGCCGACCGAAGCGTAGGCCGGGGCACTGGAGGATGCCGCAGTGGACACAGGTCTTCCCCTGGGGACTGGCGCAGTGATGCCCGACCACCCAGGGGGAGCGAAGCAGCGAACAGGGGGAGCGACAGCGACGTCTGGCAGCAGCCCAGCGACGTCTGGGTGCTCGGGAAGAGCGGAGCAGGTAACCAGGGGCAGAGCTGTGGCCAGTGCTGCAGACCCCTGGGCTCCAGGTCCAGCACAGGGAGGTCCAGGAAGACCGGCAGGGTGTCCCGGAGCAAGGGGTGAGGGACTGGACGCAGCGGCGCCGAACTGGACTGTCGGGGTGGTGGTCGGGGCTGTGGTGGAGGTATGCTTTCCACCTCCTCCGCGGGCTCCGGCTCCTCCCCTCTGGGCTCCGGAAGCGGCGGCTCCTCCCCTCTGGGCTCTCGGAACAGCTGCTCTACCTCCCATTTCTGGAGCAGCAGGTCCAGCTCTGTAGGCTCCGGCTCCGGCAGCCCTAGCTCCACTCTCCACTTCTTGGTCTGCTCCACTTGAGCAGCGGTGTTTCTCTTAATTTCCTCGATCAGTTCCTTAAAATCCATTTTTCCTTTTACTGGGTCGTAGGGGCACCCACACTTCTGGTACCATATGTAAAAGACTTGCACCCACTCGGGTTCGTTGCCCCTTTAAAAATCGACCCAGCACACAGAAATGGATTTTCACAGCGCGGTTGCGCTAATTTTAATAAACACAAAATCAAAACACACAAAACCAAATAAACACCTAGCTCTTATCGAGCACTAACTACACACACAGGAACCTAACTAACGCAGGACGGCTAAGCCGTTTCCCTGCCCCAAACTTAATTAAACCACGCAGGTTTGCACCGTACCTTCTCATCCGACTGCTTGGAAGCAGAGCACCTTCTCTGCCTCCCTCTCCTCAGCAGCCCCGAGCAGACTAACTGCTTTACTTTTATACTGCCCAATAACGCTCAGGTGCGGATAATCATTACTAATAAAACAATTAAACAATCAAACAAATGTGCATTCTCACATGTTTCTTTTATGCAGGGAGGATTAACCCCCTCCCTGCTGTCTCACTCCACCTACTTCCTCACAACACATTGGTGTACAATGCAAATAAAATATTATTTTAAATTGAAACTAATTATTATTATTATTATTATTATTATTATTATTATTATTAATAATAATAATAACTTGACAGCCTAGACAATTAACACAAAACAGATCATGGCACCGCGTTGACAAGTTATGATACTTACAGGAGGACAGTCAATTCTCGTTAAAAATTTCAAGGAACTAGCAACAACATTTGCATTATACCACTAATTTGTATTATCATTAGTAGCCTATAAGTCAAATATATACTGTCCGTTTTTATTTAAGTTAGTCTGGGGTGCAGTGCTAAATTGTGCACAATTACAAACCACCTGCACATTAATAGAATAGGTGTGTTTCTTATTCCTATACAGATGCTCAGAATGAGCTGGAGGGGTTAGCGGCACATGTGTGCAGTCTATTGCTCTCTGGTTTTTCGGAAAAATAGGTATTTCGGTGTTTGTCTCAAAAATGCATTGAGCATAACTGGCAATGCATGAGAAAAGGTGGACTGGGAATGTGCTGCCGCAAAGCATTCACTAAAAAGTCGCCATTGTGCCTCTTCAGTACATTTCACCCAAGACTTCCAACTCGTTTGCAACTCGTTTGCAACTGGTTTGCGACTATTGCGGCAGCCGAGTAAACCTACCCCTGAATCCCATTTCTACAGTAATACCATAATATATCAATTTACATAGCCTCCTTCATGTACAAGCAGCCCAGGGCACTTTACAGACATATACAGGAATTAAACTAAAAGAGCTTTTAACTGCTGGCTATTAAAAGGACAAATTCCAAAAAATGGTTTTAAGATTTGATTAAAAAATATTGATTGACTCCATTACCAAGAGGCAGTTAGTAGTGGATCTCGGAGGTCGGGCTGCTTTGTAAGGGATACATAACTCAAATAGACAGGGCCAGAACCAGATAGTTTTATAACTGAGGAGGAACGTTTTAAAATCAATACAGTGCTTCACTGGTACCCAATATAGAGACCTTTACAATCCAGAAATATGTGTCCAAGGATAAGCTTAATGTATTCAGTAAACCTTATGAAAAAAAATGTAATAAGGCTACTTAAAAATAAACAACCAAAAATAACAGGACAAAGAAAATATGGATTTTGAAATACAAAAGGAAAACCAATTTATACTTCTAACAAGTATTAACCATCCTCCACAATATATCTATACGAAAGGATTTTATTAAAACAAGTCAAAAATGACCTTGATTTAAGAGAGGCATCTGGGCCCCCTTTAATGCCAGGTGGACCCCAGGTTGGGTAAACACTGCTCTGGAGGACACACTTCAGCGTAAGAGATTGTGCACATCATAATCTTGTGTGTTTGGGGGGGGGGGGGGGGGGAGCCTCACAATCTAGTAACAAATGGAGAAACTACAGTACATTTGTCTGTATATCACACTTCTATTATTTACATACTGTAGCTATCGGTCATGGTGATTTACTGTTACATGATACCGTTAGCTCTTATTGTATTGTCACGGAAGGGGGGTGTACGTCACCGACTTACAGTATTTTTTTTGTAACAACGCTTATTTCTTCCTGCACCCTAACCGGACAGCATTATTCCACAGGCAGGCCCGTCACTTTGTGTCAAACTATCCGCAGTAGACAGCCAGGAGCTGTGGCTGTCATTGACTGAGATGCACAGTCATCATAATGTATCAGGCAGCACTACAAACCCCCTACAGAGAAGACAGGCTGCTCCGGTGATTGGACACAGACACAAGGAAGCATGGTCAAGGACAGGCCAAGGTAACTGTACAGAAAGCAGCATTTTTACTGCAAATTCAATTCAATACAGCGATGGAAATAAAGCTCCCATTGCACAGTGGTTTGACCCAATCCTGGTTTTGCTATGAGTTTAATAATACACACCTCACGTTGTTACCTATACACGAATCAAGTTCCTAGTAAAATCTGGAAATGGCGAAACTGCTATGCAATAGGAGTTGTATTTCCATCCCTGCAGTAGATCCAAGACAAGTATGCCAGTGACTTATAACCCCAGCAGCAGCTGTCAATACAAAATTAGACCCATCAGTAAGGACAGGGGACTCCTTACTGTCTATCCCCAGAGGCTGATACTCTGTATTCTATGAGCCAAACTGGACCTAATCTTCCAGTGAAATATACTGCAATATTAACAGAAAACATCTTGTTTGAAGTTTCTATGACGTTTGCAATCATTCTGAGTGGCTCTTTTTGCAATTTCTTTTCATGACTTTAAATATGAATTCCGGAGCTGCTCTTCAGTTCAGTTGCCTGCCGTAGACATGTGTTTTGTCCGCTAGATCAGCTGGCGTGTCTTTCCTGTATATTAGTAAGTCCCAGCCACATCATAGAGCACTGCAAAACAAAATGGAACTGGATGACCTAGCGTGTGTTGCATAGATCTATGGCACTAGAACTGAAGTGCAGCTGCTGAATGATAGTGGGTGAACGAACCTAATTAAAAGTATACTCATAGCATAGCCCTTATAAACTCACTCAGCTTGGTCTTGATCGGACTCAAATGCTTCATTGAAACATCATGAAACAGGCTGCTGTGGATATGGTACCAAGTGGCATAACATCCTGTTTGTTTTCTAGCAGATGCATTAAATGCTTGTAAGGTTGTGGTTCAGTCTTTTATAATTACAACTTTCATTCTGTTATTGTCATTATCAGTGGTTATCAATACAGTATCCAATGACTCATGATTGCAACTTAACCACATTACATTTATTTGACCCTGTAACAGTGGGAGATCTATGCTGACTATCTGGTGCATGCGTGGTACTGCAGTAAGGGGGCAGCAGCCTCGTAGATCCGCCTGTCAGTCATGGCAGTGACACGGAGAGTTGAGGAAGAGGGTGTGTTGGCTTTCCCTCTCTCTGAGTGGCTGAGGGCCTTGGGGGATTGCTCGGCCCATAAGTACTGCGCTTGGTTATGCATTCGGGTGGCCGTGATTGGAAACACACAGAGACACTGGCTGAGAAGGCCAGTGGTTGGAGCTAGCGACCAAAACAGGCAAGCACGGCTGAGGAAGACAGCCAGCAATAAATAAAACAAATTATTAAAACATACTGTTACGTACCCAAGGGGACGTGTGTAGTGATAGGGGAACCTTGGCCACCACAGTGTATAGTGCATAACAGCGTAGGACGGAGATCCTGAGCTGATTGGCTTAGCAGCAGTGGGGGCACTGCGTAAGCAGCACCTTTATTTTGTAGTTTTATTACTGTGTTTTATTTTCCCTTTTCATTTCGCCTTTTGTTTTCATTATTATTTTGAGCACCTGCGAGTGCGCCAGCATTTCACTATTTACCAGTATTGGTATTCCTGTGGTCCTGTGTACCGTTGTTGGTACTCAGGCCACGGACAACAGCGCCCTCTGCGGGCAATAAGAAAAAAAAAACACCTGAAATTCTGAAACTGGGTACCAGTGGAGTGTTTTCAAATAAAACTTGTCTCCTGTGTGTCAGTGAATTACCCACCACCCTTCCACAGACCCTGTAACAGGACGAGGAGCCCTGTACATGATTATTTGTTTATTCTTAGAACGGGTACCTCTCCGCCCCTGTGCAATTTATTATTTTGTATTTGTTTTGTTGTATTATTATTATTATTATTATTATTATTATTATTATTATTATTATTATTATTATTAATAATAATAATTTTACATATGACGGCGTAGCCGTGTTGTTTTGTTATTGTTTTATTAAATGTGACGGTGAAGAGCCATATGTTTTGTATTGATTTGCAGAGTAGATGGGAAGCCCCATCCACATTAAAAACCTTGTGCAGAAGGTGACCATCTCCCGAGTTAATTAATTGTTTAATTGTTTCTAATCGGGAGATGGTCACCTGCATATAAGCCAGCAGCTCTGCAGTCGTGGTGGGTTGTTCAGAGGAGAGAACAAAGCGAGAGCGAGAGGAGTTTAAAAATATAACTAAATATAGCAACAGTGAAGACGATTGCCCAGCCTGACCTATTTGTTTTGTGTTTGTGGTTTTTTATTTAAAACTTGTATTTTGCTCTGTGAGCATTGTGTTTTTTGTTAAACCTTATAATTTTGTTATTTTTTTAAATAAACCGCGCCGCAGCGTCTTTTGCCCTGCAGTACTTACTTGTTTGTTTTCTTCCTACATCTGGCCTGATGTCACCACATTGGCTACCCTGTCACAGACACCACAGCACAAGCTTACATGTATTAAACTTCCGTTACATTGAGTTATGTGAGGCGGTCACCAGCATCAAAACAGTAGACTTAAGATAATGGCTAAGTTACCTGTTTCTACTGGGAGGCGTCGGTATATCACTCCTTCAGGAGGTGGGGTTGTCTATAACTAGCCTTCTATTTACACTGAAAAAATAATGTTTAAAATAAGATGGGGCCCTTTTACTATACACAGGTCATTATGCTTATCACCCAGATATCACCTTATGATGGACACCACAGGTTAACTACAGATCAGTACATGTATATTCTCGTGCCAAACCTTCATATAAAACATATGTCTAAACCATGTCTTTGAACACTTTCCACTCAACAAGGCCTGGAGTCGCTGGGAGGTCAGGACTTCAGAAGCAACACAACAGAAGTAGGTCAGCTTAGGGGATGTGGATCCCAAACCAGTATAGAGCGGGTTACCGTAGAGTAGTACGGTTCCTGGAGCGGGATGTTCCTTTTAGTGGGACTAACGCTCGTCATTTTGTCTGGCAAACTTTTATTTTTAGTTTTTGTTTTGTTTTTATTTCTTTATTAAATGTGACGCTAGGTCTACCATCGCTGGTACCCTAGTGTCAGCTTGGTGTTAATTAAATTTGCGCGCCTGAGCAGCGTATCAACACCAATGCTCTGTGTCTGTCAGCATTTTCCAGTGACTACCTACACATGTAACACATCACCCTGTTACAGACCTTCTATACAGAATTAAAATCCCATTGAGATCCTGTTAAACTGCTGTATTACCCAGTTACAGCAAAGTCTAACGTCACGCCCCCCCTCTAACAGTGCCATCGATGACACATTACAGAGCTACATTACATTAACATATTCAGTCTTTCCTGTGAAGGTGACCTAATTAATCCAGTCTAATCAGCTTACAGACTGCCTTGATAATGAGTTTTTCTACATGGTTTGCAATTATCAATCAGACCTCCCTGGCAAGCACAACCTGACAGTGAAAGAAACTTCAGCTCTGACAACAAGACCACACTGCCTTCCCTCCCAGTCCCTCAGCTCAAACAACTAGGACACACTCCTTCCCTCCCACTGTAACGATAACGAAAATGTCTATTAACGAACAGAAATCATATCCGTTAATAGTAACTATAACTAAAAAACAATGTAAAACGATAACAAAATAGTAACTAAAAAAAAAAAAAATGTTGTTATAGTTAGGCTTGCTACTTTTCGATTGTAATCGGTAAAGCTCGTGAAACGTCGAATTCCCCAAAAATATGTGTTTGACTGAAATAAATACATTTTTGTTTCACTATGGTCCATATTCATAAAGCATTTTCAACCAAAATAAAAAATAAGCATTTGACCTACCTATAGGGACTGTTAAATTAGCACATGAAAGATTTTTGACACTTCTTTGTGTTGTTCTCCAATAAGGAAAAAAAGGTAAATGCTTTATAAATATGGCCCTACAGTATGTTTTGACAGATCTCGTTGACTGAAGCAGCGCTAGAATGCTAGAATCATCAAGACCTGCACCTGTGCACTTTCATTTGCCAGCTACAGCGCCTGTCATTCAAAGCACCTACTTTGAAATTAGCGGGTTAAGGTGTGGGTAAGCTTTTACTATAGGTATACGGTGGCAGTTATTTGATTTGAAAAGGGCACAAGAGGAAAACACTTAATGAGTATTGTGGACAATACCCTGACCGACGGCTGAAGTCTCCGCGGTAGGACGAAGCGGGCCCATCTGCCTTGTCTTCCAGTGACTCTAAGTCCGGCTGGGCTGAAGCAGGAGAGGGGCAGACCTCCGAATAATAACTGCTAGTTAGTTCTGTTCAGCTATCTCTAGTTTTGTTCTGTGCATATTATTTTTACCTGTACATTTGTGCTATAAAAGTCTGTGTAATACACTTTTATATGCTGTGATTTTTGCAGTTTATTTGAGACCATTTTTAAATGTGTGTGGGATCTTTATCTATACGTACAGCTCCGTGTGACCAAACATTATTTCAATTAGAATGTTGGTAACCATGGTTTTGTTGCATGTCGAATATAGAGGAGGCTGTGTGGTCCAGTGGTTAAAGAAAAGGGCTTGTAACCAGAAGGTCCTCGGTTCAAATCCCACCTCAGCTACTGACTCATTGTGTGACCCTGAGCAAGCCACTTACCTCCTTGTGCTCCGTCTTTCGGGTGAGACGTAATTGTAAGTGACTCTGCAGCTGATGCATAGTTCACACACCCTAGTCTCTGTAAGTTGCCTTGGATAAAGGCATCTGCTAAATAAACAAATAATGATAAAGGGGTTTCGATAAATTAGACGTTTCTCAATAGCATAAAGTAATTTTCTTTTGAAGAATAAAGGTCGATTTCACCCATTCTCTGCTTGAATGGAAAAATAAAGATTGAAAAAAAAAACCCCAGTAAATTCTTTAATCAAAGTTAATCAAACAAAACGAGTGCTATATTACATGTATAGAATGAAAATGTATCGTGCAACACAGCTGTCATCTGAATAGGAATGGTAATGTAAGCCTATAGAAAATGTACATTTTAATACAGTATGCGTTTTTGTTTCACTATGGTCCATATTCATAAGCATTTTCAACTAAAATCAAAAATAAGCATTTGACCTGCCTATAGGGACTGTTAAATTAGCACATGAAATATTTATTTGACACTACAACTTCTTTGTGTTGTTTTCCAATAAGGAAAAAAAGGTAAATGCTTTATAAATATGGCCCAACAGTATGTTTTCTCTCTTTGAAAGCCTGTGAGTCAGGGACATTTTGTATTGTATTACAGAAAAGGTAAATGTTTTATTTTTATTTTCTATTCACAGTTTATTTTTTTTTCGTGGGTACCATTGATTCAGGCAAGTTGCTTATATATTTTACCTTCTAATGTCTTATTCGTCAGTGTAACAGGGCGAGGAGCCCTGTACGTATTTGTTTATTTATTTTTAGAACGGGGTCTCCCCCACCGCCCCTGTGCAGTTTATTTTGTATTTCTACTGTTTGTATTATTATTGTTATGATTTATTTATAAAGGACCTCGAATTGCCAAGTGTGTTGTGGGTTTGAACGCTTGTTGTGTTATTTAAAAATACGATGTTTTCTTTGTTATTGTTTGGATGTGGCCTGGCAGATGCGATGGTAGCAGCTGGTATCTGCCAGACATCTCGTGAGAATGTGGCTGGTGCCGTTTATTGAATTAGTGTTTAAGTGTTTGTAATTATTTTTTTTAAAAGTCACCTGCATATAAACCTGCAGCGCTCTCGGTTCTGGGTGGGTGTTAGGAGCGAGAGCGGAGAGAGCGAGAGGAGCGAGAGAGAAACGAAACTTAAAAAAAAAAATAATAATCTAGGAACAGCGAGGACGATTTGCCCAGCCTTTGTGTTTGTGATTATTTTTGTTTAAACTTTTATTTTCGCTCTGTGAGCAAATCTTTTTGTTAAAACTTTGTATTTATTTTTGTATTTGAATAAATGGCGTGCGCAGCGTCTCTTTGTTTTGAATTGCATTATTGCTTGGTGTCAATTTTTTTGGTTCCTGCTTCTGGCCTGATGTCACAACTTGTCCACCCTGTCACAGTCAGGCATTGAGGTTCTACTGAAACATTTACAACTGTAAATGGTTTAATTATTTTTCCTCAAGTTAGTTTAATGTAAAAGAAACTAAATATAGCTTTTGTAAATTAAGTAAAAATCAAGCTAGCATACAGAATCTATCTGACTCGTTCTGAAGTGTGTGGAGGGCTGTAGAGCAAGACTTGGCTAGTGAATGGTAATCTCTGATCAATACATTTCTGTGGTTGGCTAGCCAAAGGAGTGTACTTTGAAGAGGTGTAGAGCCTGGCATTACCCAAGTTATTTTTACCTTGACAGATTTCAAGGTCATCACCACTCTGTTAACTGTAATAATAACTAAATAATAACTAAAAACATATTTAGTTAACTGGAATAATAACTATAACTAACTAATAACTATAACTAACTATAACTAAAATAAAAAATGTATAACTATAACTAAAAAACACTGCTCCCAGTCCCTTAGCTGTAACAACTAGGTCACACTACCTCCTTCACTCCCAGTCCCTCAGCTCTAACAATTAGGACACACCTTCCTCCCTTCCAGTCCCTTCTCTGGAACCACTAGGTCACACTGCCTCTCTCCCTCCCTTCCAGTCCCTCAGCTCTAACCACTAGACCACACTGCCTCCCTCCCAGTCCCTCAGCTCTAACAACTGTGCTATACTCCCTCCCAGTCCATAGCTATAACTAAGCTACGCTGCAATAAAAATTAGACCACCCTTTTTTAAATGTATTTCAAAAAGTAAATAAAATAATAAACAAACAAATAAATACCAAAGAGCAATCTGAATCATTGACATAAATCAAAACTGTCCATTATGGGTGTAACTCAAGACACTGCCTGCAGGTCACAGTACAACGCACATGCGATGCACACTTTGTGGGATGGATGTGCAAGAAGTGAAATGAGGTCCTGGTGTTCTTCCAGTCCCTTGTGCCTGGCTGTCGATCCACAAAATCTGATAAATCCAATAAAGTGTGGTTGAGCCGGGACAACACGCTGCATCTGCAGTTCCACCCTGCCTGCTCACTCAGCATCGGAGAGCAGACACACGCTAATCTGTTCTGTGTGAAGAGGCGCAGGAATATATTCAACAGAATCGGGTTCCACTACATCCCAACAGACAAGACAGAACGCACTGCAACTTGGAATACTCGCTATGCCACTAACAAATGCTTGGATTACACTATGTAACACAATTTTTGTTCCTGGGTAGTAAGTGTTATTTCCTAATTGCTTATGCCTCAAAAGTATAGAAAATGGCTATTATTCCCCACAAACTTTGCTTTTGTGACCAGGACAGTGATATTTTGAAATTTACCTATTTCCAATGAGAAAACGGGCGAATTTGTGTCTTTTCGTTCACATAAAGTCAGAAAAAAACAACATATGAATCCAAATTAACATGTATTTATACTAAAGTAATACAAAAATGACTACAAAAGATTTAGAAGTGAGTAGTTTTTCGAGATTTACGATTATACTGTAAATCACTTTCACGAATCAGCCCCCAAATGTAGTCTCCCATCATGTTCTCGTTATACTGTCCTTGGTAGCGGCGTTCAAAGTCCAGTATATCCTGGTGGAAGCGCTCGCCTTGCTCCTCCGAGTACGCTCCCATGTTCTCCTTGAATTTATCAAGATGAGCATCAAGGATACGGACTTTGAGGGACATCCTACAGCCCACTGTGCCGTAGTTCTTCACCAGAGTCTCAACCAGCTCTACATAGTTTTCGGCCTTGTGATTGCCCGGGAAGCCCCTAACCACTGCGACAAAGCTGTTCCAAGCCGCTTTCTCCTTACTAGTGAGCTTCTTGGGGAATTCATTGCACTCCAGGATCTTCTTTATCTGTGGTCTGACGAAGACACCGGCTTTGACCTTTGCCTCAGGCAGCTTAGGGAAGAAGTCTTGAAGGTACTTGAAGGCTGCCGACTCCTTATCTAGAGCTCTGACAAATTGTTTCATAAGGCCCAATTTGATGTGCAGTGGTGGCATCAGCACCTTCCGGGGGTCCACCAGTGGCTCCCCACAGAGAACTCGGTCCGCTGTGGCCAGTCCCGCCTGTGGTAGTGCGCCTTGGTGTCCCTGCTGTCCCAAAGCCAAAGATAGCAGGGAAACTTGGTAAAACCGCCTTGGAGACCCATCAGTAATGCCACCATTTTGAAGTCTCCTATGACCTTGATGCCATCTCAGAAAAATGCAGATATGTATCCACTTAGGCAGCTGGAACTAAACTGAACTGGTGGGCTTAAGGCCCCTGTATTTATACTACTATTTATATTACTGGAAAGTTCTAGAAAGTTCTAGAAGTTACTCCAAGTTTACTCAGCACTGAATCTATCTGGAATGTTCTGGAAAATAGGTAAATTTCAAAATATCACTGTCCTGGTCACAAAAGCAAAGTTTGTGGGGAATAATAGCCATTTTCTATACTTTTGAGGCATAAGCAATTAGGAAATAACACTACCCAGGAACCAAAAAAAAATAATTGTTACACAGTGTTATTATTATTTTCAGGGTTTCCCTTTTCATTGTCTTAACCCCACTTTTCTACCCAATTTATAATGCCCAATACAAATGTTGTACCTTGTTTCCAAGCACCACTCAATCCAGGTTGAAAACCTGCTATTTTAACAGGTGTTTTTTTCCCAGATTTAATGTAAAAATCAGGTAATTTTTCATAGATTTAACCAAAAAAAAAAAAACCCAGATTTAGCTAAACACGTAAATGTTAACAAATAAATGCTAATAAATAAATAAATAAATAAATAAATAAATAAATAGTATTCTTCTTCTTGCTCAAAGTGGAATAGGTAGAAATTCACAACACTGTTACCAATCAAGTGACGAGTGGCATAAACATGTAAGCATTGAATCCACATCCGGGGCGAGCAGGTTTTTCCATGCTTTAATATCCATGTCCTAAGAATTGTTCGGATTATCGGAAGCAAAGCAATAGCGCCCATCCTTTCGGTTTTGTAAACCAGGTCTGAGTAGAAGTCATGTAAGGGTCAGTATTAATCGTTTAGACATAGTAAAGTGTAGGTATGCGTATGGTTCAACCCGTGATGATTCTGCTTTCGTTCCTCTATTTTGATGTGCAGCTGATGTTTCAAACCTGTTTTTTCCCCAAAAGTAGGAATCAATAAGTCTCTGCTTTAAACTCATCAGGCAGCTCATGGATAACAGATTCTGTAAAAGATCTCCTTCTTGCCTAAACCCTTTTCGCAAAAGGCCACGGCTCATCAGCTTCTTCCTCGGCTGCACTTCAGACACATGGCATTTGAAAAGGGCTTGTGTTGCTTGTCCATTCCAAAATAAAATCCATATTGATGGAGCAGTACTTCACACAGTCACGTTAACTTTGACCTTGTCTACGTGAAATAGTGGCGGTATTTGTATGGGTGGATGTCACATCCAGCAAACCAGTCATCCAATAGTGATGGACCTTGGTAGGGACCTTCCTTAGCACAAGTTCTTGAGTATGTGAATCTAGGGTGTGGTCGCTTATGACAGTAAATCTCAGGGACTGAAATAAGACTCCTATTGTATAGCAGTTCAACCATTCCAGGTTTGACTAAGAGCTTGATCAGCCACAGTGTATAGGTAACAAGCACAAGTGTGTCATATTAAACTCATAGTGAAACCAGGAATGGATCAAAGTGCTATGCAATGGGAGCCTTATTTCAATCCCTGAATCTGCACGGCCATTTTGCAGGTTTCCCATGGTTATATGATGAATTGCCACAATTTACAATGATTTATAATATGCTTGGCCATACTTCTTTTGGCTTAACAATGCTTACCTATGCTTTACTATGCTTTCACTGTGCTTTATCACACTTTGCTATGCTTTTACAACTGGAGGCTTTTATAAGGGTTAACTTACTTACACTGGCTTGTGATTGGTTTAGCCAATTAAGGAAAACTCTTGGGAACTGTTCACCCGAATATATAACCTTTGCATGTACATTTGTTACAAGAAGTTATTCCCTGGGATATTGTATTCTAGTTTTCAAAGTAACACTTTGAAAAGTAACAAAAAAAAACACTTTGTGTTCTCCAAAAGTATACATATAAGTGCACTGAAAGGATCGCCTAAAAATCATTCAGCTATCTGTGATGCATTAACTGAGAACTGAAATAAATAAACCCCGTGCTGTGCGTTTTAGTGGAGAACATGGTTTATTGTGCTGCTGATGCAGTGAAGCACTGGTCAGATCCCATAGACTGCAATGTATTTGGAAACGTGACATTCCATGTGATCAACTAGACCTATATTACCTGAGCAACTATTCAGCAACAATCAAAAACAGAAGGCTCTCCATGACTTCAGACAGGGGAAGGAAAGTGCCAGTGAACCCAGACCGACCCTCAATTGACCAATCTTTCCATCATGGATGGGTCAATGCGGATCGAGCCCAAAGACAAGACACAGACATGTGCTAGAGTGACCCTAATCACAGAGACCTTCAACACTGGACTGGGCTCATCTGTTCCACTCCAGCAATGAGCTGGGAGGTACTAGTAAGGTCATATAAGCTATATATTTTTGTCCAGTCAGTGCATCATATTTATATCCATTAATTAAAATAAAAAAAGATTATGAATTATCCAAAAAAAATTAAAAACAACACACTATTGGTTATTTATTGGCCCCATTACAAACACTACAACACAGTGGAAATTGCACTGGCTGCAATGATTGATCCCAAGACCTCCAAAGTGCATCAGCACAATATCAGTCAGATCCTAAGGACTTAAAACCTATTTAAAAAAATACTTGATTACTATAAATACATTTTAAAAGTAATCCTAAGAAGGAAATAAATTACAGATTATGAACCAGTTCATTATTTTCAATTTCATAGACTGCACTCTCAATAGACCTGTCTGTATTACTGTAGTATAATTCTGTAGTAACTACTGTAAAATCCAGCCGAATTCTACCAGCATAAACACGGGTACAACCTCTTGTAACTTGGATTTTGAAAGAGCAACTGAACACGCAGGAGACATGCATTTATGGTAGATGCTGCACAATAGATGTTCAGAGTGGGAGACACGGTTGGTACTTTATCGTACAATGTCTGGTTCAGAACCACACACACTAAAGCCAGCATTGTGCTGTTATCCAGAGTCTGACAGTAAACATATTTCACAGCCTGAGATATCGGACATGTGCACACACTCTATCTGAGGAGCAGAGGCCACCGCCCTGCTCTGCCTGCAAGGGCTTCTTCCAGGGATTCAAGCGGTTTAAGGGGATTGTGGTTAATGAAGGATGAGGGTCTAAACTACCAAACCTTTTGTATTTCCAGCTACTTCTTTTTAAGGCAGAGGACTTGCCTTAATAGCCACTGTTCTATAAAGATTAATAGCCACTGTTCTATAAGGGATCAAACACAATCATATTGCACCAAACCAAGCACACATAATGTTCTGAATGTTTTGCAGTGGAACTTTTCCTGGCGGGCTCCTATTTAAAATGCTTGTTAAAAGGGGTGCTACAGCTTGTTACCAAAACTGCTGTAAAAAGATCCAGGCTGAAGACATTTTGAATGAATTATTAATGACATTTTCAGAAAGAAACATCAGCACACAGACAAGAATGTGTTTTTTTCTTTCTTGTCAATAACCCTGTCTGCCCACTTTATTAGGAGCTGTACCTAATATCCGGGAGGGTCAAGGCTTACCCTGATAACAGCCTTGATACAACATGGCATAGGTGATGGAAGCTGCCTCAAGGGATCTTAATCCAGTCAGTCATTAATATTTCATGCAATTGGTGCAGAGAGGTATGCAGAGGATTGTGCTGACGAATGCGTTGTTCGAGTTCCCAAACACTGATTACCAGACCAAATCCAATCAGGCAGACAGGTCTTAATAAGTGTACATTCAGTAACTTTAGTACAAACATTGATTCAGTTATCTCTTGTCTACAGTAAACGGTTGATGACATGAAGGGCACAGCACTTCAAAGAGCAGAGCTGTTTGAAGTGAAGCCCAAGCACAGGAAACCCTATTCTAAAGGCAGAGGCTGGGACTTGGGTCAGCCCCGGATATGATGGGCCAATAGACTGCGGACAGGTAGAGTCAGTGAGGTGACATTTCAGGATCGGAGGAGAGTCCAACATGTAGGCTAGCCAGTGACTGACATCCCCCCTGCCACTGCAGTGAATACAGCAAAAGAAGGGGGATGTTAGAATTCAGAGTGGATCAAGTCTGAGATGGAGCGCATATGATTATTCGGTGATTCAATGAAAGAGAATGGCAGAGACGGATGTAGTTGTCTGTTATACTGTATATGTAGTCACGTCACACTGTCACTTCAGTTACAATCCTACTGCTTAAGCATTCGAACCGTGATTAAACAGCGTTACAACCTGGTTGACCACATCAGGAAGGTACAAGCCTCCTTAAAGACAAGAAGTGCTGCACAAACCAATTACTTGATTATTCGGATCAAGCTCTCCACAGGTGAGCGTCATTCAGAGTAAAGAAACAGCTGCTTGGATTTGCGTGGATTGCTGTTCTCCACAGACTAAAAGCAGCAATCATCACAAATTAGCCCGATCAACAACAATGACCCTCACCTGATTGTCAGTGCACGATTTCTGTGGAGAGCTCAGTCCGAATAATCGTGTCACGGAGCATTAACACATACCTACACAAAATACATATCGTGCACCTCAAAACGTGTGTGAGGTGTTGGAACGCTGAATCTGTTTGTGTTGTACTGTTGAGCTGATGAAACGATTATCAATCTTGTCAATTTAAAATCGATCCATCATTGCTTTCATTATTCAGATAACTAACACAATTTCAGTCAAAGGCAAGTTTAAGCACTTTAAGGACATTTAATTACCCAATATAGTACGAATTCCAGAACAACAAGCCTAGAGAAAACAGTAAACTGCCACAGCCGGTTTTACAGTGTGTGAAATCCCCAGAAGGAAATGACTGTAGTTATTCCCCTTACTGGAACTGAGGAAAGTCCCTCCACTCTCGCCAATCCTATCCCAGAAACCTGTGTTCTTGTTTCTCATCCTGTTACTAAACCCCGAGTGTGTGCTTAGAGGTGAATACAGTAAAACCTCCGGTTTCCGAAGTAATTGGGACCAGGTGGTCTTCAGATAATGGAATTGTTCAGATAATAGAATAGCAATTATTAAGAAGAAATTCTGAAGATAAACACATAACTACATAAGTACAAGCAGCTTTTTTATTTATGCATGTACATGTACATCGTAGCATTTTGAAACACTGCGAGGAAAACACATTTTGGCTGCTACAGAACATAAATACTAATATGCACACAACACATGGCCAAACATTGTGGACACAACACACCATGTTTTTTTTTTTTTTTTAAATACAGTAGTTTTAAATACTGTAACATAAAACAGAATCCTGTGTGAGTCTGTTTACAAATTCAAGTTGAGTAGAATGTATTTGTTTTGAGTCTTTCAGATTGCATTATTGAACGTTAATGAAATAAGATTCTAGGTGTCAAAAAATAATTTGTTCAGAAAACGATTTCATCAACATCTTTGGGTAAATTATTATTAACAATTTTAAGTATAAAAACAAATCAATTTCTATTAAAAAAAAAAAAAAGCCGTTCTTACCTTTCACATACTTTTGAAGAGTGTAGTTTACCGTTAAACTTCAAGTGGGCTAATGTATTTAACAATACAGTATTATTGCACTTGCATGTTTCCAGGACGCCTTGGTCCATGGGCTGGATTAATGAAGTTGTGTTAGGCGGAAGAAACATACATTTTATTGTACCATCGTCAGTTTGCAAAGTGGACAAATCTGGGTGTGTAGGTGCATTGTCTATCAGTAGTACTGCCTTCACTGGTAGCCTCTTCTGTGTAGACTCAGCACCTCACTTGCAGTACAAAATGTAAAAAAAAAAAAAAAAAAAAAAGTTTTAAAAATGGTAGCATCCACCCAGGCATTTCGTTGCACATAATACTTCACTGGAAGTGCATCGTGATTTAGATTTTTAAAAGCACAGGTTTTTTGGATTTCCCAACAACAACAAGCCGGAGTTTGTGACTTCCACTCGCTTTACCACAGGCTAGAATTGTCAGTCTCTCCTTCTGCATCTTAAATCCAGGAGCACTCGATTCCTTTCGGGAAGCAAGGGTTTTTGAAGGTAACGCTTGCCAATGCAGTCCAGATTCGTCTTTGCTGTAAACTTGCTCACGGCAGTAATGTTCACTCTCAATTATTTTATTGAACTACAGCCTCTGCATTTGCTGAATTCTTTTCCCCTTCAACTGCCAATTGACAGATGCCATGGCGATGTTTACGTTTTTGGAGCCATCTTTGACTCGCTTTAAAATTTGTATCGCCCTTCAATTTAGCGTTCAGTTCTAATACTTCAGCCTGCAGCATTGGGCACGAAACAGGAACACCAGCACTTTGTTTTTGAGGGAAACAGAGATAGACTGCTTCATCCAGCTTATTGTTTTCAGCAGTCTTCATTGTTTTTCTATGACTTCCTAACTAGTGTCTCCGTCTTGCTTGCAAACTGTAACACATTTTCACCATCTATCTTCAGATCGCCGACTGTAGATTTTCCAATCTTGAATTCGGTAGCAAGCTTTGTAACACTTTCACTTGACTTCAAACGTTTAACAATTTCAATTTTTTGTGAAAGATTCAGTACTGTTTTTTTCACCTCTATCACTGTAGTACATTGTACTTTTCAAACTATGCACAGTATAAAACACAAAAACTGGAACGCCAATAAGCGCGCAGGTGTTTAGTTGCGTATTAAACACATGGCAAAAATACGTTATGTGTGAGGCAGAGGGGGATGGTGCAGGGGGGCGGAGTGCAAGGGGAGGAGGTCGGTTAACGGAGGTGTTCAGAAAACAGATGTTCAGAAAATGGAGGTTTTACTGTAATTGGTTTTGGTTTCACTCCCTAACCTTTTCCAGCTCAGTCAATCCCTGGATCACACTGTCTCAGAATGTCACGGGAATAGCAGTTTCCTAGCTCTATGTAATTGTCATGAATATGGTGTTTTCACTGAGCCCATGCTAATGCATACAGAATGGCTGGTTTAAATGTCTTGAGAATAGGATCAAGCAGGGGGCCCAGAGCTGCACAGTTTAACAAGGATGTGGACTAGGGCGATTCTGCATTGTCTAAGGAATCTCAATCTCCTGCAATACAATGGACACAGCCTTGAGGCTGAATTATGAAGTGTGCATAACTGGTACAAACAATGCCTGTACACCAGCGGGTGAGTCATACTAGTCTGACACCTTATATCTCGTTCATGTCTACGGTATTCTTTGGATATTAATGCTTCAGTGCAATATGAAGGGTGAATCCAGAGATGTGGGGGATGCTGTAACCAGGGTTGGGGTTCATTCCTTTTTAAAAATCAATTCCCATTCCCTTTTAATCAATTCTAATTCCAAGACCTTCAATGGAATTCCTTTGAAGAACTTGGAACTGGAATTGATTAAAAGGGAATGGGAATTGGAATTGGAAATTGATTTTATAGAATTGGAAAAAAGGAACTGACCCCAACCTTGGCTGTAACTAGGGTCGCCACCTCTAGAAATCCAAAATAAGGGACACTTGAGAAGGCTGACAAATCACAGCAGAGGGATCCGCAATCCCAGCTATTATAAAGAGGCCTCCATCTTCTGGACCTTTTGTTAAGTGGAAGAGGCACAGGACTCCAAAAAACTCATCCAGATCTGCTGAAGTTAGACTCCCAGTCAACCTGAGACAGGATCATAACCTCATATACTGTATCAGACAGACTGCTACAGTACCAGCCCCAGGGATGAGGAGTTGAGCGCTTTCTCTGGGATCTGAACGGAGAAAAACAAACACTAACTCTAAACAGATTCCCCATGCAAGCGCTACTCCGGTCAGCCTGTCTGGAAAGATCTGAAAACAATATCCAGGATGTAGAGGAACACTAAAACCATTGTTCAAATGAGGAACAGTTCCCTAAAATAAGGAACAGGCTTGCATTTTATTTTTATCCTTAACCTTGAAAAGATTTCTAGTTTGTCATCGATCTTAGTATTTCTTATTTTTGTAGTTTTGTAGTTAGGCGTGATATTTGTAGGTTATCTGCTTTTGAAATAAACCTTGCAAGTGAAAATATATAGATCAACATCAACAGGGTTTAATTAAAGTACTAGAATAGTAACAATAGTAATCGGGAATAGAAAAAAAAGACAGCACTTGCTGAGGAAGAGGTCTTTGCAGTTTAGCTACCAAACTGGAAAAAGAGAAGTTCTGATTATTATTAGAGAACTATAAAGTCTGTTGCATAAAATGAATACACCAAAAGAAACTAAATAAAGATGGTGCTGTTGTTTACCAATATAAAAGACAAGCTGATGTTGATAGAATGTCAGTGAAATTAAAGCACTCGTTAGGATTTCGAGCAGATGGAAAGAACAGCACAGCGTGTTCTGGAATTATACCGCACAGATGGAAAGAACAGCACAGTGTGTTCTGGAATTAGCCCGCACAGATGGAAAGAACAGCACGTGTTCTGGAATTAGCCTGCACAGATGGAAAGAACAGCACAACGTGTTCTGGAATTAGCCTGCACAGATGGAAAGAACAGCACAGTGTGTTCTGGAATTAGACAGCAGGGTTCTACGACTGACCCTGCAGTGCATTAACATTTTATACATCATACCTGCAGAC
Organism: Acipenser ruthenus; assembly: GCF_902713425.1. Lineage (NCBI taxonomy): Eukaryota > Metazoa > Chordata > Actinopteri > Acipenseriformes > Acipenseridae > Acipenser > Acipenser ruthenus. The sequence continues at coordinate 36,351,563 of NC_081195.1, read as the reverse complement.
AATATTCACTTCTAATCAGCACAACAAAACAATGGAAACAATGCTATCTATCTGCATCCAGTAACGACCGACACTACATCTCAGTGACTACTGACATCCCTGTTTGTAAATTCATTTATTGCTGTTTTTATATTAAATGTATTGTTGGGTTTTTCTACAAATACAAACTTATTTATAAACCGGGTATGTGCTAGCACTGTTACTACATATTCTTATTATTTATACAGGGATACATGAACCTGAACTGAGGGTAAACTTGCAGTATCTGCACTCTACATCACAGGGTATTACAGCTTTCCAATTTCAAGGAGCTCTGTGCATCCCTTTTAGGAAAGGAAATATACATCAGCAATATTATTAAAAAAAAGAAACCATCTAAAAAGATGGTTTTGAGTTGTTTACTGCTAGCTGAATGGCAGTAAAATTCTAAAATTCTAACACCATCTGGAAATCAAAGACGTGGGTTATCTTAGAACATTAGAGCACACTTTAGTGTCACTGCGGCATACAGACGTTTCACGTGCAACGCCAGGTAAAACCGTGACGCAGTGATGCTTGCAGACTATACAACTCTAACAGCGGTAACCAGCCACTGTGCACATATGGGTTAAGAAAGCACACAAAAATGTAAATGCTACTGCAGTAACCAGGGTGGGGTCAATCTCAATACCATTTCCAATTCCTTTTTAAATTAAATTCCCATTCCCTTTTATTCAATTCCATCCCCTCATCGATCACAGTTGCAATTAGAAGCATTGTATTCAAAAGGAGCTTCTCACAGTGGCAACAAATGACTTAAATTGAAGTCACTGTTAGTGAATTAAACTGGCTTGAAATGAAAGCAGTTGAACAAATCTCAACAATTATTAGGTCTCTAACATATGAATTCCGGTTACAATTCCTTGGAAGAAACTGGAACTGGGAATTGATTTTAAAAAGGAATTGGAATTGAAAAGACGGGAATTGCCCCCACAAGCCTGGTAGCAACGACCCTGATAAAGCCCATAGTCCTGCAGCACTTCAGCCGATTTCTAGCGGGATGCGGTCTTTCTGATGGACACGCTTGCATAGCACAGACTGTCGAAAACGCAAAGCGCCTGTCAAGGAGGGCTTGCTGAGTCACTTCCCACCAGATACATAATTGTAATCCTTTGAGGGTCCAGTCCCTTTAATGGCGTTCCCAAAGTGAATGCATTTCAAGCTCCGACACCCTTTATCTCTGTGGTTTGTAATCATTACCTGCTGATGGAGCTGCAGCTGCTCTCACACAATGGGGTGGGGGCAGGGTCCCCCTCACAGCAGCACCTACTGCACCTCTGATTCATACAGCTCCACAGCCTCCAGTGAATAATTGAATAGTCAGTAGCAGCACAATTCATCTTCTCTCCCGCTAGAGATCCCATTGTACTGTTCATTTACATCAACAAGAAAAGCAACTCTTTGGTGTGTAATAATGCTTCCGCTTTGATCACACTCCATTGATGTTATTATTATTATTATTATTATTATTATTATTATTATTATTATTATTATTATTATTATTTTCTTGGAAGTTCTGAAGGTGGGAAGTACTCTCGAATTATGCACAGGACAGTCATAGCTTCCCCACATTGCTCTGTGAGTAGATATCTCAAACCTGCCCTGGACTGGAAGGACCACCCCTTTTTCTTAGGGGCTGGGAGAGCAGTTCAGTCTCCATGCCTCAAACCTGGCCTGGAGTGAAAGGACCATCCTTTCTCTTAGGGGGTGAGAGAGCAGTTCAGTATCCATGCCTCAAGCATGCCCTTGACTGAAGAGACCACCCTTTCTCTTGGAGGGCTCCTTTGGGGCTATAAATCTGTGGCGACCTACTCTAAAAGCTAATCATGGCCATATTTCAAGTACTGTAAGTTTCAGAGTACAAAAAATACATTTCTAATCACCAGTGACTGTAGACGAGACCCAGATGAGCGCTTAAAGCATACTGTATGTGGGATGCCAGTCGGATGCCAGTACATCTTTTAATTATCCTGCTAGTCTTTATTTGATTATGTTTATATTTTGTGTGACTTCCCATCCAGTCTGACAATGCAATGCTTCAAATTACTGTCCATGATTGGAGCAGACACTTCTTGCCAATTTAACACAGAGAGAGAGAGAGAGAGAGAGAGAGAGAGAGAGAGAGAGAGAGAGAGAGAGAGAGAGAGAGAGAGAGAGAGAGAGAGAGAGAGAGAGAGAGAGAGAGAGAGAGAGAGAGATTTTCAGACCTGTTAATTTACCCAGCGAGACTGAGACAATGTATCTCAAGGATGCCAACTTGCTAATCGGCTTGCCACAATAAAAAAACTGTATGTGGACACACGTCCCCCTGCTATGGCTGTTAGTACAAAATTAGAGGCCTCAGTAACACTAAAAGGTGGATCTCCAACACCTACAGCAGGTCCACTATATGCACATGTAAAAAAATTAAATGCATCAATATCCCTCCAGACTAACACTCTCAGTAACCTGCGGTAAAGAACATCCTAATCAGATTTCATCATAATTTAATAAGCATATCCCTAGATCTACAAATGAAAGTGTGTGTGAGTGGATGTGTACTGAATGGAATGATGTCAGCACACTACAGTGCAATATATAAAAAGCCTTCAGTGAAACACCTAAAAGCGCTGTACAGATAATATGCTGAAATGCCTTGTCAAACATATAGGTTTTTAATCTTAATAAGATGATACTGAATACACAGAGAACAAGCTTCTGGTGGAATTGTCATTGTATTGTCATAATTGCATTCAATGGTAACACGTTATCACATACATGCTACATTTTTCACTTACAAACAAACCCCATTTGGCCTCCACTCCCTCAGAAGCATTGAGCATTCTTGTGTGTGTGTGTGTGTGTGTGTGTGTGTGTGTGTGTGTGTGCGTGCGTGCGTGCGTGCCTGCGCCAGTGCACTTGGCTTCTCCATTGGAGAATAAATCAGATGTGTGACAGTTTTCAAAGGGTCTGTTTAGGCCCATGACCCTGCCTCCAGCTCAATTTTCTCATTTACATTGGATGCCTCTTTTCCACTGTACAACCGAGCCACGCCAGGGCCGCGCCGAGCCCTCAGTGTGGTTAAGAGGAGCCTGGGTTGTTTTTCCACTGAAGAGACGAGCTGTGCTACTGACGTCGCACGCAATGAAAGACAGTTGTTATAAATTAACTCAGTTTGCCAAAAGGTGCGCAAACAAATGGTGTTCAAAAATTAACAGACCAACGGTACAGCTGTGTCTTGTATCACTATATTTTGTAAATATATTTAGGAATGTCTTTAAAATCCACAAATTTTACTGATTATATCGACTTAATAAAGGTCAATTAGTTCTGTTGAAGGGGAAAAAAGAAGATTTAAAAAATAGGATTTAATAAGATATCCAGTTTAAAGATAGTTGTGAGTGCAACGAGAGCCGTAGTTGTATGTATGGTACAGATGTACAGTATTTTGTTTGACTATATTTTTGTAAAAAAGTTTAGAATTGTTTTATTTTCGCATTTTTGTTTCTTTATATTAATATTGTAGCGATCCTGGCTTTTGCGAGAACTGGACTAGAGTCGCTGGGATGAAGTATTGTAAATGCGTCGTTAGCTGTTCATTCCGTGTTGTGTGCCCGACCACGCCATTAAGAGAATGTATACGGGGAGGGTATAAGGGTGTGAATGCAGGGTGGGAAGGTCGTTTGGGGACCGTAGTTTAGGGGGCGAGTGTGTGGGTGTATAGGGAGGCTGTGTCATTGTTTATGGAAGTTAATTGAGAAGGTTATTTTGTTACAGGGAATTAGCCAGTTCCCCCTCCCGCCCTCTCCTCCTCGACTTCGAGGGTTGGTTTAGCCCTGAGCGATGAGGATGATGGGAGCTGACGTCAGCAGGCTCGGAGAGACTCTTCGGGTGGATTTAGACGGAGCGGAGGGTGATCGAAAACCTGTTATTGTTAAAGACGAATTCGCCAGTTTAGATAGATAGCCGATTACGCTGATATACTGAATACCCCTGTTGTGTGTGAGAGGTATCCGCTGTTGCTGTGAAAGTGAAGTGGGTAGGCATAGACACTAATAGGGTTTATTATTTTGGCGTGGGGCTGGGCCGACATAGTCCTGTATAACTGTGTTAACAAAACAAAAGAAATAAACGACTGGCTGTTTTATTATCCTTAACATGGCTTCTGGAACCGTTTATTATTTATTTTAAAATAAGTCTCATAGCGACGGTAAGTCACTACAATATAATAAAGGTCAAGGATGAGAAATTCAGTAGAATTTTGTGTTTTTGAGTGTGTGTTAAGTGTAACATACCCACGGTTTATGCCCATAAACATTCTCACTTCCGACGCACGACGCCAAATCTTCCCGAACACTTCTATCTGCACACAGAGAAACTAAAGCCTGCTCTTCCTCAACATCCCATGGCTGTACTTTTCTCTCATCACACTCGCTGCCCGCCATGTTTGTTGTTTTTCTTTCTGGTGTGTACTGACTGATGCAACGTAATGACGAAAATCTTTGATGTGTTGTAATAACTGCCAGGGCAGTGTGGTTAGAAAAAGCTATGTAAGCAGTCGGCGAGTCTTCAGTGCTAACATTAATTAAAGAAGCTGTTTCTCACAATTAGTTCCAATTTGACACTGAAGTGAAACTCCTTGTACCTGTTTGCTACATTCTCCAGTTCTGTGTTATTCATGGAGGACCTCTTGAAACCTCAGCCCAGTGAGTCTGGTTTTCTCCCCCCATAGAACCACTGTTAAAGCTGCCTAGCCAACTTTCAAGTACAGCGTTGGAGAAAGAAGTTGTAGACAAGCATCAACATATGGATTTCTGTTTGTAGAGCAGGATGTCAACCATCAATGGAGGGAAACATGTTTTGCAGAAAGTCAGGCGTGGGCCAGAAAAATGTCTTTATGACCCTCGCTCTCTTCAGAGAAGAATAAAATGGTTTTCAAAATTCAACTGCTTCTTTCTGCTGCATCTAAGTTGTTTCTTGTTCGTTTTATAACATTGCAATTTGTACTCCTCTCAGAAAAAATGCCTTCGGGGGCCCACAGCTTTGACTGGAATTTAATAAAAGATGGTTGTCCAATCCTCTTGGAATTCCCCTGTATGTTTTAAAGCAAAGTTAATGAAGTGGTAACTAAATATCAGCATGTGTCTCTTACATTATTGTCATTAGTAATATTATAACCACCCTCCCTTATTGTGATGAAAATCCTTCGTTGTTCACTCATATTTGGGGGCTGTGCAAAAGTACCGTGCCACTCTAACTTTAAAGCAGTGGTTCAAACATGTAAACCCCTGTCACTTCCTGTGCTGAAGGTCAAATACAGGATCTGGCGTGATAAGGTACGAGAAAGCAGCAGTGGTACTTGAAAATCTATATATACTAAATCAAAAAACAAAATCAAAACAAGCTGCGGTTAATGTTTTTGCAAGTCTGCTCTTTTCTTTGATCGGCAACAAAATTTTTGTGCTCATCAATTTTTTGAGTTAATGGCTTCTGGCTGTGTGGGATTTTTTTGCGAGCTCTGCAGTACAGTAGCTGTTCTTTTTGAAGAGGAAAGCAACCACCGATTCTGTGACCCTGTCCTGTGACATTAACCCTGCAATGTGGATGCTTCGACATCTGCAGGGCACACACACACACACACAAAAAAATGAACACTGCAGGTTTCTACCATGGTGAATATACCCTAAAAAAAAAAAATACAAATCAACAGTGTCAAATCACATTATGTGTGAAATATAATAGAAACTGTTACACTGTACTTCAGAGTTTACTGTTTTCATTAAGAAGTGGCAAAGCTGCTTAACTTTGAGTCATCCTGAAGCGAAGAAACAGTGTGGCTGGGCAGGGATATGAAAGGGAAGCTTGTATCTATCTCTTTCACACATGCCTTACCTGACTCGGCAAGCCCTGCAGTACTACTGAAAACAGCACTGTCTTTACAATACTAACGTCAGGGGCAGTTTTAAGGTTCTACATAAAACATATGATGCTTAGAAAAGCCAATACTCAATAGCTTGTGTTATATGCACGTTTTATCCCAACTGCACAAGCAGTTCTCTATTATTAAAATGTAACTGGCACACACATACATTGTGCACATAACGACATACAGGCATATCAGCAGACTCCGATACACCCAGCTTGTGCTAAAGCATGTCTCTACCAGGTTTCATCACAATGGGAGGTTCAAGATCTAAAAAAAGGGGATATGCAATACGCACTGGCGTGTCAGCTGTCTGTGTCCAAGTGAGAGATACAGATATGCGAAACCTGTAGGTTTTGCTAAAGGTATAGTCCTTGATCAAACAGATTGCTGTGTTAATTTAAATATATTTGCAGTGAGATTGGATTCATTGCAGCTCGGCACAAAGCAGGTTTCAGAGCTGTATCAGAGAATGCAACAATGAAACACATTCTTACAAGCCCACTGCTACCTCCCACAGCACCTCAAAGGGATGGAGATATCACTTACAGCCAAATAAACAGCAGATTGCAGCAGTACACCAGGAACTGAACCAGCACTGTGCAATGTCAGGAGGGTAATGACTTGCCTCCTTTTTCCTTCTCAGCACTCAGTACAGACCGATAAGGCCAAGGTATCAGCATTATAGTACTGCATGTTAACCCGAAAAAAATAGCAAACAAAAAAAAGAGCACACACAGACACAGACTGGCTTTGGAGGTCAGCGATGTGAAAAAAAAATATCTTCTTTCAGCTTTTTAACAGTAATTATACTAATCTCTTGCTTTCTATTACTGAACATGGTTAAACAGTTAATCAATGTGAAGTGACAGCTAGCATGTAGAAAGTGAAACTGCATTCCCAAACACACCATATTTTCTAGCACACGGCTTTTATCTGCAACTGAATGCATTCTGTCTTGCTAAGAGCTGAGTGTACTGTTTTAGACCCATTCTAAAATGTGCATTGATCAGTTTCCATCTTTACAGTTCAATTGGTACTAGCGGTCCAGCGGTAAATAGAGGGTTCAATAAATCAGGGAAGGTGGGCGGCATTACCTAGTTACTTCTTGTCCACAAAATGCTTCTGGAATGATGAATACATATGATTTATACTAACAGCGCTGCCCCGTGGATTGGACTGTTGTTAGGAGCCATAGTTAAGAGACTACTATTTGTGTTTCTCCAAGTGCTAGTGGAATGGCATTATGAGGCAAATGGGAGCCGTGACCGACACTGTCTTATAATCAGTTCAGCGGTATAAAGGGCTGTGCAGTACTCTATGACTGTACTTCCCCTTTCATTTCAAGATCTGTCCGTTACCAAGCTACTGAACCCTGGAGGCTAAGGACCAGCCTGGGAAGGCTCAGCTTGAAGGTTGTAGGAACAATTCAATAATTGATCATTTAATATTTATCTGGGTTGATTAGTTCTCTTATTAATAATATTTAATTGACGTGTTACAAAGATCAAGGATTTACTATAAACACACATTCACGCTCAAGGACACAAGGAATGTTTAATCAATAGTAGTATTTTATTAGATACACAAATAATAAACAGAAATCAGAAAAGTCAGAAAGTAAATCTCTTAGTCTCTTAAGCACAAAACACAATTCAAAACTCTCACTGCACTCATGCTGGCTAGCAGGCTATTGAAATATGACACCGCCTGTCTCCACACACACAAGCAGCACTCCAGCAAGCTGTGGTTTCTAGATTAAGTATATGGCAAGTTTACTTTTAAAGAAATTCTTCATACAACAATATGAGGTAGATTACTTACTTCATCAAGTTTCACTAAAAGTTATTTTACACGCAAAGTGTGCAAACTAAATAACTAACAGTTCAATTCTATGTGAATGTGTTACAATTAATTAATTTAGTTCCATGAAAGGAAAATGCAACTGGAATTATACTCAACAGTTCCCTGAAGCTTAGACTTTTGGTCAGCTGGTTTGGAAACTCTGTTGAAGTGTCCAGTACAAAAGCTCTCCTCTCAGCAACAAATTCTTCAATCCTACATTGGATCAAACTCGGCAACAAAGCTTTCAATTCTTGATAGAATCAACAAACAGCTGCAACAAAGTCTTCAGTCCTCGGTATAGGATCCATAACAGCGCCCGTCCGCTCTGTCCTCTTCGCTGAATTTTTAGCTACACCGGTAGCAGGGCACAGTTTCTTTTGGATACTGTTGTTTTATGTGTACAGCAGACCCAGACTGGTTTGTCTGATAACAGTCTGCAAGTTTTACGGCTGTCCTCCAGCCGGGCCTCAGTCTCGTTGCTTGTGGTCATTGACTCGCTTGTAGCTTGCTTCCTCTTCTTGGGTCTGTTTTCAGGCAGAGTCCCGTCTTGGTTCAGTTTTTAGGCAGAGTCCCAGAGTTTCAGAGTTTCAGTTTTGCTTAGCAGAGTGACAGCACCTTGTTTAGCATTCGACGTGGAGCGCAAAATGTTCAGTTTTGCTTGGATATTTATAGTCCTTTTACTCTGCTGAGTAGCCATTTTCATGAGATCATTTGCGTATCTTGCCTTTTTAACTCACAAATATTTGAGATTTGTCCTTTGTCTGCTTCCTTTCGTCCAGCAGCTTGTTGTTGCAGTTGGGACTTGTTGACATCTATATTTTATGTTTTCCTCACACCAAACCGCTTGTGTTTGCAGTTTTGCGGTCTTTTCATTGTCCTTTCAGCCTGACCCAGTCCAGATGACCCCCTCCTAGCCCTGGTCATCTTCAGTTCAGTATTCCTGCCAGGAACCAAGGGGCCCTTTTTCTTAAAACACAACAGTTTGCTTTTTTTCCCTAAGACACAGCAGTTTAATTAATTAGTCCAGTTATATCAATAATACATGTTCAGGTATTGTTATCATATTCAGGGACTACTTGGGGTTGCTGAAGCGTGATCTGGTGAACTATCCATAGCTGAACCAGTGGGTCCCTGTCACAAAGACGGCCGGAGTGGGTGGCGTCAGACCAGATGCAGGAAATAAACAGACAGAGATTTGGGGTTTGGTGAAGCTGGGCGCGTGATCGCGCTAAGCATTTAATAAATAGCACAGAAAATAAAAGGTTTGAAACACACAAACACAGGACACGGCACTTGCGGCCAAAATAAACAGGTAAACAAAAACGAACAGACACTTAACAAACGGTGAATGGACAGACAAACGGTGAGTGAGCAAAACAAACATTTCTTTCTTTCTTTCTCCTTCCCCTCTCTCTCTCCCGTTCTCCACTCACGAACACCGAACCCTGAGTGAAAGAAATGTGCGTCTATATATACTATTGTGCTGGGATTCAATTACTAATTAATTATTCACTTGAATCCCAGCACGTGAATTAATTCTGTGCAACCCCGTGCTCACATATTACATTTAACCAGCACGTGAAGTGATTTGTGCCCTCCTCGTGCCTAAATACAAATCTACATTTTTAAATCACACGTGAAACACAGACACGTTTATATCCCGTGTACCAATCTATACACCAACATTAACACACGCAACATACAACATATAACACACAATTGCACACAGGGGCGGGGCACATTGTCACATATACCCACCCTTGTGCGCAGCACACATGGCCTCAACGGCCACCTCCCCCCTTAAAAACCCAGCAGTCCAGGACAAAGTCTCGGGCTGGGAAGGGAGGCTTCAGTGGGCCCCTGGCTGGCCATGCTGTCAGCACCCCTGCCGGTAGTGGCACGGCTGACAGCATGCTGGTCCACGCCTGCAGCGAAATTGCTGCGGGGGATGCTGGTCTCCTGACCTCTCCCCCGATCTCCGGCAGCGAAACTGCTGCAGTGGGAGCAGGTCTCCTGACCTCCCCCACGATCTCCGGCAGCGAAACTGCTGCAGTGGGAGCAGGTCTCCAGACCTCCTCCCCCTTCTTCGTGGCCGACAGCTCCCCTTTCTGGGGCTCCGGCCACCGTACTCCCTGTCATAAATAGAGGCTGCTGGGGGACACCAGCATCCTGCCCTTCTCCCCCCCAGAAAAATTCAGGGAGTTGCGCCTGTAACTCCTCCCCTTCTGGCTCTTGGGACGGCAGCGAAGGTTCCTCCCTCTTTAGCTCTCGGGATGGCAGCAGCAGGTGAACCAACAGGTATTCTCCCTCTGCTGGCAGCTTGGGTCCTAGGGCTGTGGAAGCCCCGACTTCCCTCTCTTCGGGCTGTGGACGCACCGACTCCTCCCTTTTGGGCTGTGGACGCACCGACTCCCCCCTCTTGGGCTGTGGACACTCGGGCTCCCCCCGCTCAGGCTCCTCCCGCTCGGGCGTAGGACGCACGGGCTCCTCCCGCTCGGGCGTAGGACGCACGGGCTCCTCCCGCTCGGGCTGTGGACGCTCGGGCTCCTCCCGCTCGGGCTGTGGACGCTCGGGCTCCTCCCGCTCGGGCTGTGGACGCTCGGGCTCCTCCCGCTCGGGCTGTGGACGCTCGGGCTCCTCCCGCTCGGGCTGTGGACGCTCGGGCTCATTGCCACAGTCCCCCAGCCAAGATCAGCAACCACACTGGAGTGATTCCCCTGGAACTCCAAGCTTTTACTGGAAGAGCCACTGGGTACACTTAAATTCCGATAAGACAGAAGTCTTACTTTTAGGCTCTAATCAACAGATGGACTCGACAAACATCGATCTAGGTATGCTAAAATCTAATGTAAAATCTGAAGTGAAAAACCTGGAGGTTATTTTTGATTCTGCACTTTCCTTTGAACCACATATAAAATACATTACTAGAGTGTCCTTCTATCATTTAAGAAACATTGCGAAAGTTAGATCATTCTTCTCCTTGGATGATGCAAAGAAATTAGTACATGCTTTTATTTTTTCTAGGTTAGATTACTGTAACGCTTTATTCTCTGGACTTACAAGTCATACTATATCACGTCTACAGCTAGTGCAAAATGCTGCTGCTAGAATGCTAACTAGAACAAAAAAAAGGTTCACATTACGCCTGTGTTGGCATCATTGCATTGGCTTCCTGTGCATTACAGAAATTATTTTAAAATTCTATTACTAGCTTTTAAAGCACTGAATGGACTATCTCCACAATATCTAAATGATATGCTAATTCCTTATCAGCCTGAACGCACTCTGAGATCTACAAATGCTGGCCTTTTATGTATTCCGAGGGTAAATGGTAAAAGGATGGGAGAGGCTGCTTTCTGTTTTAATGCCCCCACACTCTGGAACTCCTTACCCCCTTTTATCAGAGATTCACCTTCAATAGTAATCTTCAGATCTCGATAAAAACATACCTCTTTAATATAGCTTTTCCATAACATTTTTATGTTTTATTCTAAGTTTTATTGTTACTTCTGTTTTTTTTTAATAACTGTACTCTTTTCTTACTGTTTATTATTGTATTTTTGTATTTTTTTTTCTGTATGTAAAGCACTTTGAATTGTATTGTACATGAATTGGCTATATAAATAAAGGTTTATTATTATTATTATTATTATTATTTACAAAACAGCCCAACAACAGCAATCTTCAAATATATTAACGAACAACCTCAATTATCCATTTACTACTAATGCAGAATGACTGCATTATTTTATCCTCCCCAAAAAATGTGTTTCTACAATGGTGACAACAAAGAGTAAACTAGGCTATTGCTCTACATTTCAGATGCATGTAGAAAATTAAGATGATAGTACAGCAAAAAAAAAAAATTGAAGTTTGGTGCAAGGGTGGGGAACCATTGTGACATCAGTCTTGTGGTCTTTTACTTAGGCACTATTGGTTGCTTGTTTTTAGCCCTACTGCACCAGAGGCAGCCGTTGAAACCGGAGTGTGAACAGATGTGACACAAGAGATATAGAAGGAGCATGTGACTCTGCATTGGCCAAGAGCAAAGAACAACGAACAACGTTTCTTATTCATTTTAAACTATTAGTTTTAGTTTTATTTTGCTTTGCTGAAATTAGTTCAGCACTTTGCGAGGACCTGGTCTTTAAAGGTGCGAAAGTGCAACATTGTTGATATTTGAATTGGCGCAACTGCCAGATTACTGTTTTCTACAGGACAATGGCGAGAACCCAGCATTTAGCAAAGTGTCTTGCTGAGTATTAACCAGGACTAGAATACAGTAGTGTGGGCACAATTATTGCACCATAGCACATGTGTAACAGTATATTTGAAGCAGCACAAGTTGCAAAGCACTTTGGTGACAAAAAATGACCATGTTCATATTTAGTCATATTACAGAATATATAAACAACTGTGTCAAAAAGATCTTGTGGTCATAAACGACATCTGAAATAAAAACACACTTTCTACAGTACAGTTCTCGCCTTTCTTTTCACAGGTTATTACTGTAGAGAGATCTTTGTATTCCAGAAATAAGGTACAGATTATACTTTTATTTTCCAACTAATTTGACATTACAGAATATTAGAAGATTACTTAAAAATTTGAAAATTACAAAAATGATTCTGCCAGCTGATATCCTTTGAGGACATTCTCCTGAACAACACATGAGGTAGTACAGAGTAACATGTACAGTATGTTTGATAAATGCAATGTTAAACACCTGAGTTTAAAAACTGCTATTAAAAATATTTGTTCATAAAGAACTGTTCTAAATTCCGAGACAAAACGTAGTCAGTTTTTTGTAGTTTAGATGACGTTGTGTTTAAAAATCTGTTTGTACTGTGCTTGCAAAGAATCATCATTGACCATAACAAAGATGTCAGAGTATGTGAGGAAAATCTGAATACAGTGAAAAAGCTATCTAAAGGACACTAGCTTTAATGTTGATATGAACCCTCAGGAATGACTGCCCAACATATCAAGTTCTGAATGCTCTGGGCACAGCCAGCAAATCAGACAGTATGAAGTAACCACTACAGTCAACCTACAATTAGAAGCATATCAAAATAAATATGTTTTTGTAGTAAATTGGCTCTTGTACAAAGCTTTACAGTACTACAGAGATTTTGAGCTATTTTGGGGGCCAATGCTCTTTGAAAAATGAAAGTCTGTTCTTGAAGCACGGAGAATAAGAGACCAGTGCTTGTCTACCCTTTCTGAAGCTTCCACTTCAGACATCAGGCAGCTATCATCCTGACCTGTCTCACTGTCTCCAAAAAAGAACCATTAGACCATTCATGGGAGGGGGAATCATGTACTCGCATCATATACCATATTGTCAGAGAGGACCAATACTACATCATAGCTAATTGTAGTCCACCTCATGGTTCTTGACTGATACACAAATGTGATTTATGGTTGGTATGAATGTAATCTTCCTACCTCATTTAAGTTGTGTCTTTTAACAAAAGAGTTCCACATAAATTATCATTTTATCATTTTAATTAGCCCATCACCATCATAACCAGTTTTCTTCATACATATCACAACCTCTATCGTGTGATACAGCACTGCGTGTGCTGCCTTGTGACTTTGCCTACGACTAATACCCAAAACCATTATTTCTACTGTGCTAGATTGTTCATGGAAAGAACCACAGATTGTCAATTAAAGACTGCAGAGCAAATTATAATAAGAATCTGGGATGAATGTTAGAGGTTGTTTTAGAAAAATCGCCTGGAAGAAATGGTGACAGTGATAGAGGAGATGGACACAATGCCATCATATACGACTTTCTCATATAAACTGTACACCACGAATCAACTAGTATTGTGACTGTGTGACTGGACACAAGAATGCATTATGTATAGCCCAGTTTATCTCACTCTGACCCATCGCTCACTAACACAGTACGTTGGTTTTCTTTTACTAGACAAACCGAGCTAATTTCAAAAGCAAGCAAAAGATTATAATCATCAGTCCATCTTGGATGTGAGCGGGGAATATGGGGAAGTCTGCTGTATTTACTACCAATGCATAACAGCAAGGTGGTATATTTGTATTTATCCAACACAAAATGACTTTGTTCCTCCGTGATTGGACACACTGGTATGGCAATAAGACTCCCATTGCATAGCAGTTTGATCCAATCCTGGTTTTACTACGACTTTAATAAGACACACCTCAGCTTGTTACCTATACACACTGTGACTAATCAAGCTCGTAGTAAAACCTGGAACGGATGCTATCTTACTGTCCAAACTGACGTGTAGCAGGGAGATGCACCTTTTATATATTACAGCATTAATTACAGGTCAGTTGGGACTCATTTGCATAATGATTTAACCCATGTCTATTAACACTATATAAACAGTGTGTGCTACAGAAGGTGTTTCCAAGGCACAGGTAAGTAGTATTTACTTTTTGCTTGTATATGTTATTACTAATAATGCATTCAATTAACATGCAGATACTGTTTTAGACATTTTTGTAAAAGACAAAGCAATCTGATGACATGCTGCAGAAACCCAGGAGCTAAATCGTTTAACAGCAGTTCTGCCATTTACAGTAATACAGTATGCATTTTTCCCCCACTCTAATTTGGTTACCAGACTGTACATGTCGACATGCCTCTTTGGGGCACACAGACTATATACAGCAGGACAAAGCTGTCCTGTATTCTTCATTACGGTAATGAGGTAGACACAAAATGTATACACAAAGAACAACGCACACTAACAACGTTACCAAAAACATAAATAGTCTTGTCACGAATACTAAATTCCGAGGAAGGAAGTTTGTTGAAATTACTTAAGACTTTGTGGACATTCGACAGACGTCCCCTGCTTAAAATACCACCGGCTAAGTCATTATGATATCTGTTTCGTCTGAAGGATAAGCAATAGTAAGAAACTAGCTAGCCTCGCGCAATCCGTAGCTTTTTTATATGTTGCAGTGCTAGTGGTTTTATTTAATACACACAAATCCAAACTTAACTTACCTAATCCACTGATCTCATGTCTGATACTCAGCCTGTTCTTCTCATCCGCTATCGCTTTGAGCATCTGATGCAAAGATTGGTCCAAATCTCCATTCTCCTCCTCGGGTTCAGCTCCAGCACTTGTCTTGCTCTTAACGGATGCCATCCCCACACTAAGTTCATGTCAGTCCTGCTTTAAAATAAAATCCACCCTTCTGCGACTGGGAAAGACTGAGGGAGGGACGGAGGGAGGGAACTGGGGGTTGGAGATTCCCCCGTGCGCGGACCGTCGGTTGTCGTTTTGTATTTTGCGTTTGCTTGTCAAGCTCCCTCTACTTACCCACCTTCCTCCCTGCCACTCGTTTGAAACGAGATGGCAGTTCTTACGGGTGTATTTCCAAGGCGATATAACGTGTAACTGAGGATCTCGCTTCCGTCTACTTTGTTATGAGATCATCGGGAGGGGAGAAAAAATCGGGAACACCCCTCACACTTCCTGCAACAAAGCGTGACAACTTGAAATTTAAAGAGACAGCGGCAAGCACCTTTGCCTTGGTGTCTATAATATAAAAGACGCCACTAGGCGTCATTAAACTATTAATATTGTTAATAATAATGAATTTGGTCATAACATTACAGTGTTTAACACAAATCGACTTTTTTTTTTTTACTAGCCTATATTACCACGGCTTGCTAAGTTTGCATCAGGCAGATCCTTAATTATGAGTATATTTTAAGCACAATAAATGCAAGACATTTAAAAAAAAAAAAAAAAAAAACAGTAATCATGTATGATCAATCAATGTAAATGAAAAAAAAGCTAGCTGTCACGTTTGCAATTCATTACACAATTGCAATTCGTTTAAAGGCAGGGTTTATAAGTTTATACGCAACTGTTTACACTTATATCATTCTTTTTATAAGGTTTTAATGCTATTTTTGTTTCATTCCATTTGTCATCCTACGAGTATTCAGTAGTTTCTCTATTACTGAAAAGGGGAAAGTGTTAAGTTTAAAAACGGTTCATTGAATACATTTTTGTTACCCGGGTGAAAAGAAATCCTATCTTCGCTTTAAATCCTATTAGATTAAAAAAAAAAAAAAAAAAAAAAAAAAAAAGCCCCTATTGGAATGATTTTAAAATTCCAATGTGATTTGATAGGATTAAAAATAAATCCTACAGAAATATATTTTACTGTTCCTATAGTATTTTATAGAATACCCTCCTCTAAAAACCATCACTTAAAATAAATGTACCACATCGTTTATTTATTTATTTATTTATTTATTTATTTACTTGTTTGTTTTTTTGCTTGATTGAATATTTTGTAAACCCAGGCCTGGATTCAATCAAAATTAAGGCATCTTAATTCAGCTCCAGCCTCGGTTCTAAAATGAAAGTGTTCTAGGGGCAAACATTCACTGCTGCTTTCACACAATGTCATTATCACTCTTCTTGACTTTTTTAAATTATTATTAATATAGTGGTAAATTGCAAGAAGTGTACATACAAACATAGCATAGAATGTGCATGTATATACAATTATAGTAACAACAAATGATTTATAGCAAGACTAGTGGTGAGGATTGTATTGCCCATTTTTCCTTACTCAGACCCTTTACTTACTAAATATCTCTGAATATATAATTGTCTATTCTTTAAAAATGCTGGTGATGTGGAGTTTGTTGCCGGATAACTTCACTCATTCTACTTGCTCACTAAATATCTTGGTATCCCTCAATAGAAAATTGACTCCTTTTTAAAATATGCTATTGATTTTAATGAGCAATCCGTCTCACAAGTTCAGTGGTTTTCTAAATAGGATTCATTTACTAACAATGCTGAATGACTGGGTGGAGCATTTGTTCTCTATTTTACCCAGAAAATGTTTTTCCTAAGTGGTGATTGCCAAGACTGGTACAATATTCAATGTAGTGCTGTCCTCGGCAGTCCTTATCCAGAAATCTTTCTGTGATGGTAAAATGAAAAGGCAATGTCACACCTGGTCATTCCGCATTGGTAGTAAGTGGATCATATTTGGGGACCACAGCACCTGTGGGAGGGGCTGTTCAGTAAAATATCTTGCATATTTTAAAGAGGAGACGATTTTCTATTCAGGGATAGCAAGATATTTAGTGAGCAAGTAGTCTGAGTGAAGTTTTCCAGCAACAAACTCCTCATCCCCAGCTGTACTGCTTTCCTAGAAAATAAAACATTTTGGCGCGATCATTCTAATTCTGAAATGTCTTGCTGATTGACATAGATATCATATTTTTCAAGCAGAGAACATACTTACCTAACCAGGCTAGCACACACGGGCTGGATACTACAAAGGCACTAGAATTTAGCCTAGTATATATTGCTGTAGTTTTTTGTTTTTTTTCCCCTGTCTGTTGCTATTTTAAAACTGGACATTTAAGGCTGTAATCTCATCTTGGGGTTCTTGTGGTTTATCCTGTGACAGGAACCCCTTCATGGTATTGGAGCCTTTATTACGCACATAATATTACCAACAATGACACATTGTGCTTGTTAAACGACCAATGGCTGGTTTCCCAGACCCTGTTTATCCCTAATCTTAGATTACTTTACCTAAAGTAAGATTAGGTCGTCTAAGATTAGTGCTAATCAGGGTCCGTGAAGCCAGCCACAAGAGTGGTTAACTAATACATCAAAAGGGAAGGTCGACAAGGTTTTGACTGCAGGAGACACAACTGTGTTTTTGTCTTATGTTGGGTGGCTGCTTGTTAATTGTAGATGTAATTGGCCACTGTATGAAGATTAACTAAATACTGGTAACCCATTACAGCCATGTAAGAGATATTATCCTGTTGGTAGAGCTCATATACATTGGTACAAAGTACCATTACATATATCACTAATGTCATCAGAAGATGTATTTTTGTGATTCCTGTTACTATATAAATTAATATTTTGCAGAAGTTCAGAAACTTGAGGTCCTAATTCTATTCCTATAAAAAAAGAATTACTTTTTTTTTTCTTTTCTGCAGAACATTTTCTGTGGCAAACATCACACCGTGCCATTCCTGGGGCTATAAAAGATTTGTATTCTGTGTCTCCACAATAGTAATGCGTGTGTCTGAATTGATCAGTATTTGGTAGCATGTTATTCAGGCAGTGTTTTGTTTGGGGAAGCCTGATTAAATTCAGGAGGGCAAGTTGAAACGAATTGTAACTGTCATGATGAGTAGAGCAGAAAGACCATACATACAATTCCCATTCTAGACTCTTCTTCGCCACATTCATCATTCTCTAGTAGTCTGCAAAAACAAACTAAGTGTTTTCTTACATTCTTACATTCATGACTAGACAATGTAAACTTTGAATTCAGAACTATACAATAGTCATGTGTTCTCTCACAAGGGCACACACTGGGTTCACACCTGTGGAATCTGTTAATGATTTATTTTTAGAGTACATCTATCTTTTGTATTGTCCTGATATATTTATTTTTTCCTGATATATCTTGCCTAGAATAAAAAAAATACATGTTTCAATTTTATTTTATAAATAAAAATTAAACTAGCCTATAGTTTGCTATAGAATTGGAGAAGGGAGAGTAAACCCTTCATCAAGCATGATACAAACCAGGTAAAACCACACTACCTGTGCAAAGCTAAGTGTTATTACATTGTTTTTTTTAAATATATACCAGTATATATCATTTTATTTGAACTAGTTTATTCATAACAATCAGCATATTCAAGCCTACATTTTTATGGACAAGGAAAATGTTGGTTCTTCCATAGGATCTTGTCTATTCTCGAGCACTTTCGCGTGGATGACCTCAAGCGCTCGTGAACAGCAGTTTAAATCCTGAGGTTAAACGTATTTTCCAGTCAGTCACACTGAACGAAAATTGAGTAAATAAGGTACTGTAAAAGTCATATATGACAAATTTCATTATGTTGTCTGTTGTATAGTTTATGTTGAATTAACACAATATATATTTCTTAACCACCGTTACATTTATTTTTTTCCAAGTATATTTGTCTATTTATTGTCGTGTGATGTCTTTTGTCTACATTGTTTTTAAATTGTATTTTTTTTTTTAATTTAATACGGGATGAATGGTAGGTACTTTGCTAAAATTGAAAACGCTACTAGGTTGTTTATGGAAATAATACAGTAGCTATACCGGAATAGAAATATATTTCGTTCTATAGAAACAAAAAGACAGCTTTCATTCAAATTGAGAAGACCCTCCAGCATGAGATGTGGCATCAAATAATGGTACGTATTACCGGTACGGAAATTATGGAAATTTTAAAAGACATATAATTAAAAACAAAGATTACCACGTGCAGATGAGCCAATATTATTCTGTACTTTGGGGCTATGATTCCATTGAAAACATTACACTTTTATTTGGTAGATACTGTGTGTATCCCTGTTACTCACAGAAACGTTTTTAAGTTAAGTTGGGGTTTCAAAAAAAACAAGCTGTCGTTTTATTTTCTCCAATGGTATTCCATTTTTTTCAAATGGCATTCAATTTTCTGTTTTTTGTTTGCGTATGTAACCATACAACAGTTATTTTAAATATCTAAACAATTACTTACCTAACTTAAAACACACAAAAATGAGTTCTCTAACCAAGCAAAATCACAGAAGCTTATTGTAATTTTGCATGCACACGGAGGACAGGAGTCTGCATGGTGCTGGGAATTTTATGATTGGCCATTCGGATACCATGGCAACTGTTACACTACCAGGTTATACCTAGCCCCAGTTTCCCTGAGGAGAGGAACACCCATTGACAAACACCCTCTTCATTTAATTTTTATTTACATTTTCTGATGGTTCAATTTGACACCCATAACCTCCTGCTACTGTAAGTAGGAGGTGGTGTGATCCAGTGGTTAAAGAAAAGGGTTTCTAACTAGAAGGTCCCCGGTTCAAATCCCAGTTCACTCACTGACTCACTGTGTGACCTTGAGCTGGTTGCTTAACCTCCTTGTGCTCCTTGTCTTTCAGGTGAGACGTTGTTGTAAGTGACTCTGCAGCTGATGCATAGTTCACACACCCTAGTCTCTGTAAGTCGCCTTGGATAAAGGTGTCTGCTAAATAAACAAATAATAAGTAGGGCTGTGTTGCCAGGAAGGTTTTAAGGATGGAGGAAATGTATGGACCGGTAGCTGATATGTCCTGTATAGGAAATACTGTATAAGCCAACCAAAACATATGTTTTCTGAAACAGGGAGTACATAGGCCTAGGAGTGCACCTATTTTAGAATACAATTTAACATTTCCTGAGGGGCCCAAATGGTTAAAACAACGCATGGTGGGGTCATACAGTCAGAGGAGTGCAGGTTTGCATGTGCGAAGTTGCCAATCTTTGCTGGAGATTCCATAGAAACTGTCAC
Source organism: Acipenser ruthenus (assembly GCF_902713425.1). NCBI lineage: Eukaryota > Metazoa > Chordata > Actinopteri > Acipenseriformes > Acipenseridae > Acipenser > Acipenser ruthenus. The sequence goes on along the minus strand of NC_081195.1, from coordinate 36,331,404 downwards.
ATTGGCTGTTCGCAAGTTGCGTCCTCATGGGTGTAAAGAGGCAATTGTCTTGGTTGTAGGATCAGAAGACGTGCACTGACCTTCAGTTTTCCTGAGCTATTGTGGGAAATTGCTGAGATGAGGGATCATAATTTGACATTGTAAATCAGGGATAAAAACAGGGGTAAAATAATTAGGCACACAAAAAAATGTAACATGAACGTGTGACAATGCAGTTTTGTTAAACAGCAAAAGATGTGTCCTGTCCTCCACAGTTTTGCTTCCTTTCCTTGCTGTGAACAGATCTGCATGTCTGTGGTGCTGTGCTGGTTAGTATTGCTCTCCAGCTTGCTGCTGGTACAGCCCATTCTGCCCAATACCAGTTGATGTAATGTTCTAAAAAAAGAAAGTGATGTCATCTGCTGTAGTCTTAAAGATACAGTCCAACATCTAACTAAAGCCAGATTTTGTTTCCCTGTTGCCTGCACTGTTAATATTGATTAAGTTAGTTTTGTTCCACTGGCAGTATATTGAAGGTGGCAAAAATGGGATTTAGAATGCAAGGCAAGTTAAAATACATTTAAAGAGGAGGTTATTGCGTATTGAGGATATATTTAATAAGTAAAGAGCCTGGGTGGGATAACCCCCATTAATTCTCTACTATTCAGATGTAGGGTACAGGCTTTAGTGTTTGAAGCAGAGTGTTTTTTATTAAATATTAAATGTTTAAAATGACATTTCCTCCATTATGATTTTAGCAATCATTCTGAATGGTTTTTATTATCTCGTGCTGCAGATGGGATAAAGCGGAGGCGGTTGTACATACGAACGTACCTCACACTTCACATTTTTTCCATATATCTGGAGATCCACTTATCCAGTTGTCATGAAACTTGGTATTAACATGTAGTGTTACAACCTGGAATTAAAATGGATTTAATTGGGATTTTTACCATTTGATTTACACAACATACTTAACACTTTGAAGGTGCAAAATATGTTTTATGGTGACACAAAAGTTAATTAAACAAAAAAAAAAAAAGACATTTGTTGGTTGCATAAGTATTCACCCCCCTGAGTCAATACTTGCTAGAAGCACCTTTGGCAGCAATTACAGCTGTGAGTCTTTTTGGGTAAGTCTCTACCAGCTTTGCACATCTGGATCCTGCAATTTTTGCCCTCTTCTTGGCAAAATTGCTCAAGCTCTGTCAAGTTGGATGGGGACCGTTGGTGAACAGCAATTTTCAAGTCTTGCCACAGATTCTCAATCGGAGTGAGGTCTGGGCTTTGACTGGGCCATTCTAAGACATTCAGGTTCTTGTTTTTAAATCACTCCAGTGTAGCTTTGAGTGTGTGTTTAGGGTCATTGTCCTGCTGGAAGGTGAACCTCTGCCCCAGTCCCAGGTCTCTTGCAGACTGAAACAGGTTTTCTCAGGGTGATGAGCAGTGTTGGCTTTGCGCCACACATAGCGTTTTGCGCTAAGGCCAAAAAGTTCAGTTTTGGTCACATCAGACCAGAGAACCTTTTTCCATATGTTTGCTGTGTCTCTGTCACAAAGACGGCCGGAGTGGGTGGCGTCAGACCAGAAGCAGGAATTCACAGACACAGACAGTGGTTGTGATGAGCTGAGTGCAATGGTTGCACTCAGCGTTTATTAACAAATAAAAGGTTTAAACAACTGAATACAAAACAGGACACGGCACTTGACGCCAAAATAAACAGACATACAAAACGACTAAACACTAAACAGACGGTGCAGGACAGACAGACGAACAAACACGGTGAGTGAAAACACGTTAACTATTACTTTTACTACTATTATTATTATTTTACTTCACCTCCGTCTCCAATCCCGTTCTCCACTCACCGAACACCTAACCACCAGTGAGTGAAAATGTGCATCTATATATACTGTTGTGCTGGGATTCAATTACTAATTAATTATTCACTTGAATCCCAGCACGTGAATTAATTCTGTGCAACCCCGTGCTCGCATATTATACATTTAACCAGCACGTGAAGTGATTTGTGCTCTCCTCGTGCCTAAATACAAATCTACACTTTTTAAATACACGTGAAACACAGACCCGTTTATATCCCGTGTACCAATCTATACACCAACATTAACACACGCACGCAACACACAAATGCACACAGGGACGGGGCACATTGCCACATATACCCCCCCTTGTGCGCAGCACACATGGCCTCAACAGCCACCTCCCCCCTTAAAAATCCAGCAGTCCAGGCCAAAGTCTCGGGCTGGGAAGGGAGGCTTCCAGGGGCCCACAGGTGGCAATGTTGCCAGTAGCCAGGCTGCTACTGGCCATGCTGTCAGCAGACGTGCTGACAGCTCCCAGACTGACTCCTTCAGCCGGGGCAGTCCTGGCAGCGGAAAGGCTGCTTGGGGGATGGTCTCCTGACCTCCCCTCTTCTTCGTAGCCGGCAGCTCCCTCTTCCGGGGCTCCGGCCACAGTCTCTTCTGCAGCACAAGTGCTGCAGTGGGAGCAGGTCTCCGGACCTCCCCCACGATCTCCGGCAGCGAAACTGCTGCAGTGGGAGCAGGTCTCCGGACCTCCCCCACGATCTCCGGCAGCGAAACTGCTGCATTGGGAGCAGGTCTCCGGACCTCCCCCACGATCTCCGGCAGCGAAACTGCTGCAGTGGGAGCAGGTCTCCTGACCTCCCCCACTTTCTTCGTGGCCGACAGCTCCCCTTGGTGGGGTTCCGGCCACAGTACTTCCTGCTGCGATGCGGAGCAACTAGCAGCCCCAGGCGATGCGGCACGGCTGGCAGCCCCAGGCGATGCGGCGCGGCTGGCAGCCCCAGGCGAGGGTGAAGCGTGGCAGGGAGTCAGGACCAGCCGGGATGCGGGTGTTGGCCCTCTTCTCGGCCTCTGCGACCAGGCGATTCTTCCCCATGCTTCCCTCAGCAGCCTATGCAAGGGCTGCGGAGGGCCGCCAGCTTCACGTCCTGGTCTTTCTGGTGAAGGGAGAGGCAGCTCCTGCTTCTCTCCCCCTGATGGTGATGGAAGCAGAGGCAGCTCCCGCTCCTCTCCTCGTGATGGTGGGGAAAGTGATACCAGCAGGCATTCATCCTCTGCTGGTGGGGGAAGTGATACCAGCAGGCATTCACCCTCTGCTGGTCGACAGGGACCCAGCAGGCATTCACCCTCTGCTGGTGGACATGGCGGAGGCAGAGGCAGCTCCTGCTGCTCTGCTCCTGCCGGTGGAGGTGGCGGAGGCAGAGGCAGCTCCTGCTGCTCTGCTCCTGCCGGTGAAGGTGGCGGAGGCAGAGACAGCTCCGGCTGCTCTGCTCCTGCCGGTGAAGGTGGGAGCAGCGTGTAGTCTCCTGGCGACGGAGGTGGGAGCAGCATGTCGTCTCCCCCTTTTTCAGGGGACTGGTGCTGCTCTGCCTCTCTTGCAGGGGACTGGTGCGGCTCTGCCTCGGAAGGGGAAACCAGCAGGCATTCTTCCTCTGCTGGTGGAGGTGGGACCAGCAGGCATTCTCCCTCTGCTGGCAGCTTGGTTCCTAGGGTTATGGAAGCCCCGACTTTCCTCTCTTTGGGCTGTGGACGCACCGACTCCTCCCTTTTGGGCTGTGGACGCACCGACTCCTCCCTTTTGGGCTGTGGACGCACCGACTCCTCCCTTTTGGGCTGTGGACGCACCGACTCCCCCCTCTTGGGCTGTGGACGTTCGGGCTCCCCCCACTCAGGCGTAGGACGTTCGGGCTCCTCCCACTCAGGCGTAGGACGTTCGGGCTCCTCCCACTCGGGCGTAGGACGTTCGGGCTCCTCCCACTCGGGTGTAGGACGCTCGGGCTCCTCCCACTCGGGCGTAGGATGCTCGGGCTCCTCCCACTTGGGCTGTGGATGCTCGGGCTCCTCCCACTTGGGCTGTGGACGCTCGGGCTCCTTCCACTTGGGCTGTGGACGCTCAGGCTCCTCCCACTTGGGCTGTGGACGCTCAGGCTCCTCCCACTTGGGCTGTGGACGCTCAGGCTCCTCCCACTTGGGCTGTGGACACTCAGGCTCCTCCCACTTGGGCTGTGGACGCTCAGGCTCCTCCCACTTGGGCTGTGGACGCTCAGGCTCCTCCCACTTGGGCTGTGGACGCTCAGGCTCCTCCCACTTGGGCTGTGGACGCTCAGGCTCCTCCCACTTGGGCTATGGACGCTCAGGCTCCTCCTCATAACTGCGGAAGGGACAGTTGGCGAACAGATGATCCTGGTCGCAGAGGAGGCACCCCGGCGTTGGCTTGTTAGTTCGCCGTGGATGTCTGGCCCTTAGGCGGCACTCCTCCTCCCTGTCCTTCACCTCTTTATCCTCCTTCCATCCCATTTTATTTATTTATATATATATATATTTTTTTTTGTAATCCAACACTTTTTTTTTTTTTTCCAAAACATGTGGTTCCTGCTCTGGCCTGAGTCCTGGAGGCGCTGTCGATCCCACGCAGGACACCACGTGTCACAAAGACGGCCGGAGTGGGTGGCGTCAGACCAGAAGCAGGAATTCACAGACACAGACAGTGGTTGTGATGAGCTGAGTGCAATGGCAGACAGACGAACAAACACGGTGAGTGAAAACACGTTAACTATTACTTTTACTACTATTATTATTATTTTACTTCACCTCCGTCTCCAATCCCGTTCTCCACTCACCGAACACCTAACCACCAGTGAGTGAAAATGTGCATCTATATATACTGTTGTGCTGGGATTCAATTACTAATTAATTATTCACTTGAATCCCAGCACGTGAATTAATTCTGTGCAACCCCGTGCTCGCATATTATACATTTAACCAGCACGTGAAGTGATTTGTGCTCTCCTCGTGCCTAAATACAAATCTACACTTTTTAAATACACGTGAAACACAGACCCGTTTATATCCCGTGTACCAATCTATACACCAACATTAACACACGCACGCAACACACAAATGCACACAGGGACGGGGCACATTGCCACAGTCTCCCACATGCCTTTTGGCAAAATCCAAACAGGATTTGATATGTTTTTTTTTCAGCAATGGCTTTCTTCTCGCCACTCTTCCATAAAGCCCAGCTTTGTGGAGCGTCCGGGTTATAGTTGTCCCATGGACGGTTTCTCCCATCTCAGCTGTGGATCTCTCCAGCTCCTTCAGAGTTACCATTGGCCTCTTGGTTGCTTCTTTGACTAATGCCCTCCTTACCTGGTCACTGAGTTTTGGTGGACGGCCTTCTCTAGGCAGAGTCGCGGTTGTGCCATATTCTTTCCATTTTTTAATAATGGATTTAACGGTGCTCCGGGGGATGTTCAAAGTTTGGGATATTTTTTTATAACCCAACCCTGATTGGTGCTTCTCCAGAACTTTATCCCGGACTTGTTTTGATAGCTCCTTGGTCTTCATGATGCTGTTTGTTTAGATATGCTCTCTAACAAACCCTGGGACCTTCCAGAAACAGGTGTATTTAATCTGAGATCATGTGACACTTTAATTGCACACAGGTCGACTCCATTCAACTAATTATGTGACTTCTGAATGCAATTGGTTGCACCAGAGCTTATTTAGGGGTGTCACGGCAAAGGGGGTGAATACTTATGCAATCAAGACTTTTCAGTTTTTTATTTGTAAATAATTTTGAAAAATATGTAGATTTTTTCCCCCACCTCGACATTACGGACTATTTTGTGTAGATCAGTGACAAAAAATCCTAATGAAATCCATTTTAATTACAGGTTATAACACTACAAAATGTGGAAAAGTCCAAGGGGGGTGGATACTTATGCAAGGCACTGTAGAGAGAGAGAGAGAGAGAGAGAGAGAGAGAGAGAGAGAGAGAGAGAGAGAGAGAGAGAGATATCTGGAGAACAATTTTTTAAAATTGATAAGCATTTCACTGCCATTTCTTATTATATACATTTCTGTACTGTAGTGGTGGGGGATGGATTTTACTGACTTACTTGTAATTACACAAATATAGTTTTTTCTGTCTATGTTAAGATGCTTTAAGTTCTAGTTGCCTGTTAAATGTAACCCTAGGCTAGATCAGCCAAATTGTCCTTATCGAATCTAGTGATCTTCCATTTTGAAAGAAGTTTCCTTTTTTTTGCTGGCAATCCGCTGCAATGCTTAGGTGACACTGATCTAGCCTACACTACATATGTCTATGGCAGGCAACCAGAACTAAAGAGAAGTTCCTGAACTCCTTATTTAAGCACCTTAACACAGAATCAACAAGAAATCGGTGTTTGAAAACTCACAATAAGAACCACTAAGAAAGATTGCAAACATCATGAAAAGGTAAGGAAACAGTAAAACAAAGCAATGAAATAAGATATGTTTATATTTAGATGCAAGGGTTGGATAAATAAGTTATGATGGCACAGCTGGAATGCTTTGACTAGTCTATAAGGGCAGGGACTTCAGGTCAGGTTGCCCAGGACTCTATCACCGCTTTTGTGTAGGTGCACCAAGAAACTCTGAGTCAATATTTTATTCTAGCGCAGTTTCCACACTTTTATTATTTACTAATATTTACACTGGAACAAATCAAGTAGGCATCAAACAAAACCCTAGCTCCCTTGGTGCACTTACTAACACAATTTTTCTTTTAAACTCCCCTAAACCTAAGGCAGGGAAGGCTAACTCCTTTTACCCTGTAAAACAAAAACACATTTTTAAATACCTTTCTTTTTGTTCTTAAGTCTCTTTTTCCTCACATCCCACACATCCTTTCCCTGGAAGACTCTGCTCCACACACCTCTACATCCTCTTACACATCCTCAGTTAATATACACCTTAACCAGCTGCACCCGTGTCCAATTGTTTGGAAACGTGTAGAGCAGATAAAAGCAGTTTGAAAGCAGGTTGACAGCTGCAGAAGCTAAACTAAACTTCAAAAAAAAAAAAATTAACATGGTCTTCAAGCCAGTAATCTGTGACACCTGCATGATGTGGGAAATCTGAGAAAACCCAGCAGAGCTAAACCAAGTGTGTGTAAAGTGCTGCACGATCCAGGACTTGCTTAAACTAGTAAGTATTCTAGAAATGGAGCTGCAGGAAATGAGACAGCATCAGGAGCTTGAAATTGAAATGGTGGAAATGACAAATGACTGCTTCCTAACGCAATTTGTCAAGGCACCGACTAGAGGGGAGGCATGCCTTGATTTAGTCTTTTCAAATAACGAAGACAGAATAACTAAAACAGAGGTCAGAGAACCATTGGCAAACTCAGACCACAATATGGTCTCATTTGAAGTGATTTTTAAAACCTAAAAAGTAATGACTAAAGCTAAGGTTTACAATTTTAGAAAAGCAAACTATGAAGGTATGAAAAAGAGGCTAACAGAAATAGATTGGAGTAAAATAGAGAAAACATCCACAGAAAAAGGATGGCTGTTTTTTATAAATGTAGTACTAGAGGCGCAAAACAATTACATCCCAAAAGTAGACAAATCTAAATCTAAAACAAAATAGCCAAAATGGTTTAATAGATCAATTAAAAAAGATATTCAGCGAATAAAGGCACTTTACAGAGCATTTAAAAGGGACCAAAAACAAAGTACACAGAAAGAGTACTTGGAACTGCAAATGCAAGTCAAAAAGGCCAAGAGAGAGATAGAAATGAACATTGCTAGGGGCTAAAACCAATTCCAAAATGTTTTTCCAATATTATAAAACCAAGAGGACATTCAAAGAGGAGGTTAGATGTCTAAGAGATAAAAATGGCAAAATCATAGACAAAGAAAAAAAAATAGCAAATATATTAAATGATTACTTTTCACAAGTTTTTACAAAGGAGGATACGGACAACATGCCCCACATGTCTACCTGTTCCTATCCAGTTTTAAATAACTTTAGCATAATAGAGACAGAAGTGTTAAAGAGACTAGGAGCTCTTAAAATAAACAAATCCCCTGGGCCGGATGAGATCCTCCCAATAGAACTCAAAGAAATGAAAGAAGTTATTTACAAACCACTAACCAAGATCATGCAACAGTCTCTTGACACAGGGGCTGTACCGACAGACTGGAGAATTGCAAATGTAATACTGATCCACAAAAAGGGAGACAAAACCTAACCAGGTAACTACAGACCAATAAGCCTGACTTCTATTATATGTAAACTTATGGAAACTATAATAATCCAAAATGGAAAATTACCTAACAGTATCCTGAGAGACAGTCAGCATGGTTTTAGGAAAGGGAGATCGTGTCTAACTAACCTGCTTGATTTTTTTGAGGATGCAACATCGACAATGGATAAACACTGTTGCAGCAGCAAAGGTCATTCAAAATGATCTAGACAGCATTCAGAACTGGGCAGACACATGGCAAATGACATTTAATAGAGAAAGTGTAAGGTACTGCACGCAGGCAATAAAAATGTGCATTATAAATATCATGTGGGAGATACTGAAATTGAAGAAGGAATCTATGAAAAAGACCTAGGAATTTATGTTCACTCAGAAATGTCTTAATCGAGACAATGTGGAGAAGCTATAAAAAAGGCCAACAAGATGCTCAGATATATCATGAAAAGTGTTGAATTTAAATCAAGGGAAGTAATGTTAAAGCTTTACAATGCATTAGTAAGATCTCATCTAGAATATTGTGTTCAGTTCTGGTCACCTCGTTACAAAAAGGATATTGCTGCTCTAGAAAGAGTGCAAAGAAGAGCAACCAGAATTATCCCGGGTTTAAAAGGCATGTCGTATGCAGTCGTATGCTAAAAGAATTGAATCCATTCAGTCTTGAACAAAGAAGACTACGGTGATCTGATTCAAGAATTCAAAATTCTAAAAGGTATTGACAATGTCGACCAAGGGGACTTTTTCGACCTGAAAAAAGAAACAAGGACCAGGAGTCACAAATGGAGATTAGCTAAAGGGACATTCAGAACAGAAAATAGGAGGCACTTTTTTACACAGAGAATTGTGAGGGTCTGGAACCAACTCCCCAGTAATGTTGTTGAAGCTGACACCCTGGGATCCTTCAAGAAGCTGCTTGATGAGATTCTGTGATCAATAAGCTACTAACAACCAAATGAGCAAGATGGGCCGAATGGCCTCCTCTCGTTTGTAAACTTTCTTATGTTCTTATGAAACTGGCATCCATTTTGGCTTTTGACCTCCCTGTGGGTCCAAAATGGTCGCCAGCAACCACTCACCATGGTCCTAAATCCACTGAGTTGCAGTAACGCAGGTACACCCCCTCACAAACAATACCTAAATGCATAAAAACCCCTGGGTGTGGGAATTTCAATTTTTGGTCTGTAATCAGTGATATAGAAACAATAGGCAGTCATGTGTGAAAATATTAGACCACTTTGTGCTTTAAACAGCTTCTAAAAAGTCTCATGGATTCATTGTATCATTAGTGGCTATGTGTTCCTTTTATCTTAATATTTTAAATGAATTGCATGCGTGGCCGTGTGACAAGGATGACTTGTGCAGTGCAAAAGAGTGTAATGTCCAGACTGTCGTTTCCCAACAATAATCCTTTTTATTTACAATAATAAGCCCCGCTACCAACGATGGTATTTGGGCGAAACAGCAAAAGGTTCTGGGTCCAAAAAGGTAAACAAAAAGACACTCCTTTAACCACAATCCTCCGTGCACGAAACTGCTCTTCCGGGGATTGTGGTGCGTGCGCTGTGCGGTGTTGTGCTGTGTGGTGAGGGGCATGCTCTGGGGTTAATGCTGGCTCTCAGGTTAAAGCCTCCCGTCCTCCTGCTCCTCTACGAAAACACAAACAAAACACGTAACACAAATAGAAAACAAACACCATCTCCGGCCGGTCGTCTCTCACTTTCTCAGCGCAAGGGGAGGTACTGACGTAGCTGCTTCCCCTTTGTACCCAGCAAACTCCTTCCTGCCCCGCAGCTGAGTGCAATGGAGTCGTCCTGAGTACTTGCAGCTACGCGCCCCTCCTAATATGGTTACCTTTCGGTTTCCACCTACCATCAAGGTGGCACATCTAGGAGGCAGCATACCTTCCCCCTTACACAGCGCCCTTTCTGGTTGGGAGGGAGATTTACAGCATTGACCCTTTCTCTCTCTATCACAGGCCGATTTAAAGTCATCAATTAAATTATACAATCACTAATTTGCCTATTTTGACAATTTTTCAAGATTTTCAGTTACAGTGGTTTGATTTCATGTGCAAGTCAAAACAACAGAAGCAATGGGTGTTCTAATAAACGTGCACTCTGCTGTATGTTTTTGTTGTTGTTGTTGTTGTTGTTGTTGTTGTTGTTGTTTGTTGTTTCTGTTAAGTAACACTGCCACCATGTAATAAAAAATCTCCCATTACATGCAGGTTTTATGGAATGGTGCCCTCTCCTTGCGAGGGATACCCTAATCTTGTACAGTACGTTCTTTTGCTGTCCGAATTTCCTTATTCTATTCAGTTGTGCTGCATGTGCAGTACCAAATTCTGACAGCATGGTGTAATGTCAGAAATGGCTGCCTTGTCAGATTGACTGTGCACTGGATGAATGCACTTGACCCAATTCAAACAGGAAATAAAGTCTGGAAAACTAAACATTCTATAGAAAAATGATATTAATTGTTGTAATAACTCTTATAAAAGTTTACAGCTGTATTTTTGCAGTTTTTCCCATGGTTATACTATGCATTTACCATAGCTTACCTTTTTTTTAATGTGCTTTACCATACCTATCTGTGCTGTACAATACTTATCTATACTTTACCATGCTTTCACTATGTTTTATTACACTTTGCTGTGCTTTTGTTATGGTAAACCTTTATGAAATAACCAAGGTTTTTTAAAAAAAGAAACTTTTTGATATAAATTGTGAACATATGTTATATGTTTCATATAAAACACATATGCATTGCACATGTGCATCTTAGTTTTGGAATGGACCTTTACAGGCATGTTCTATAATGTCTGATAAATTGACCAGTTAGGTCTGGATTCTCAATGCTATTTACTCCAAATTGTCAACAACACAATAGGAAACCACTTCAAACCACTACAAGCCCCTAAATTAAGTGTTTCAGCTATTTATGGTGGTTTGGTAAAACTGTTGGGTGGGTTTCTAGTTTCTGAAGAAAATGTGCTAGTGACGATTTGGATTAAAGAGCTTTGAGAATCGAGCCCTTTCTTTTTCTGGAAGTTTCTTTAGATTTAATTTGATTTGTTAAATGTTATGGGTGATGAATCCCTTATAAAAGTTTACCATGGTATTTTTGCATGGTAATTTGCAGTTCTCCCATGCTTTTCCCATGGTTGTCCAATATATTTACCATAGTCTACTATGGTTTTCCATGTTTTATTACAGTAATATACTTTATCATACCACTGTGGGCTTTACAGTGCTTACCTATGCTTAACCATGATCAAAGACCACAGTTGGTCTCCATCAGTATTTGGAAGTAATTCATTGGGAAGTAAATAAACAGACAAAATATTTGATGCTTGCATAAGTCTTTATTTTTGCATTTTGAGCAGAAGCTTTGGAAAACACTGTCATCCTGCAACAGGCAGCACTTTAAAGAAAGAAAGATTTTTTTTTTTTACAAGATTTAAAACAAAAATTCCTACTAACTTTTTTAGTTGATGCACAAAAGAATGAGTGATGGGTATGACATGTTTGTACTGTTTATAATGTTATAGTTCAGAGTTATTCTAATGCATTTGATTATTATGTAATAATAAGTGAAGTAGGTAAACGTTTCGGCTAATCGTACTGGGGAAAGCCAAAACGTTTGTCGACTGATTTTGTTCTGGATGAACCATTTACATGAACAGATTTGTTTGTCAATCCAGAAAAAAGAAAAAATCAATACTTTAAATATGTATTTGCTACATGCGGATGGAATGTGCATTGATCTACAAAGCAGTTGTCACCTGCAGGTCTATTTTAAACTGTATTAAACATTATGTATGGAACATAGTATTGCAAGGTGTTACTCTGTACATAAACTGAGCATTTAAAAATCTTTGCTGTTGTTGTTATTGCAGGAAGCGCAGTGCGTTGCAGGGTTGTGGAATGATGCATGCGTGCGTGTAAAGCATTGAAGAGGTCACTGCCTAGTGATCTCTTGGCCCTCTTTTACATATTCTTCCACCAGCGACGGTAAGTGCAACATGGTCTGCGTCTGTAATAGTGGTCTGCAAGAATAAGAAGTTGGTAATTGGCATTTATTTTAAAGGAGTGATATCGTAGGCTTTAAATTCCCTCTTTCTGTCGTCTTATAAGCCTGAGCAACCTTATTACTGGTCTCATTTGGTCAGCGTTAAAGTAATTATAAATCCATAAATGTTTTGCACTTCCATTAGCTACATAGATCTCAAATGTGCAGTGAGTCAAAGCATGTTACAGAGGAAGCAGACAATTGGTTAATGACAGGGAAGAAGCTAGTGAAGAGGGGGAGACAATTTCACTCTCCAGGTGAAATGACCCAAGAAGTCATTCTTGGCAGTCTAAAAGCATGGCTGTACATAGAAATGACTTTGCCTTGTCCAATACTAGATACAATGTTTTAAAATGAAAATGTTTGTTAGAATGTGTGTTTCTTTCAAAACAGCACATTTGAGACCTATATAATGAATAGAAGTGCGTGGCATAGAGCAGCTTGTTTTTTGAATACGCATAACCAGGTCCATAAGGCAATTTGTGTCAGACAGGTATGCACACTATGACAAAGTGGGGTTTCTTAATCGAATTACAAACTTTCCCAATCAAGAAACCTAAAAATGATAATGATGTAATTCTACCCCTTTACTCGATATGTTTTATACATCCCAGAGTTTACAGGCTGAATAGTGCATTTTCTATGACAACAGGGCAGAAGAGCACAGGACACAACCAGACCTGGTAACAAGGGGCTGTTCGCGTAATCAGGGTTCAGTTAATTAAGGTTTTTGCTGTAATTATAATTCTAAACTCCACAACAGTGCAATCTTTGAAAACCGATATGTGATTTCACTTTGAAAAGGTATCGCGCACCCCTCGCCATGCAGGGATGGAAATAAGACTCCCATTGCATAGCAGTTTGATCCATTCCTGGTTTTACTATGAGTTTACTAGGATACACCTAAGCTTGTTACCTGTAAACTGTGGCTAATCAAGCTCATAGTATATCCTGGAATGGGTGAAACTGCTATGCAGTAGGTCTTACAGTATTTCCATCCCATTCCCTGCCATGTCTATTAGAGTCCTTCTTGTTTTCCTAGACCCTTTCCAGTTAGACGTCCACTTAACACATGCTATGTCTTCCTGCTACTGTGTTAAATATGTATTCAGGATGAGACACTATCAAGCTTTACATAAAAACATATGATAATTTACGAATGAGAGGAGGCCATTTAGCCCATCTAAGCTCATCCAGTCCCGAGTAGCTGATTGATCTAAAAACTTTGTCAAGTTGGGTCTAAAGGATGAAGTGATTCTGCCCCAACAACATGACTAGGTAACCCATTCCATACCCTCACCACTCTCTTTCTGAAGAAGTGTCTCCTACCCTCTGTCCTGTCTATCTCCACTTACTTTCTAACTGTGTCCTCTGGTCCTGTTTCTGTATTGTGCATGTCTTGGTTACTGTTGACTATTTCAGTTCCTTCTAAGAATTGAAATACTTTAATCATGTCCCAACCTTTGGGGGACACCTATACCTGCAGACAAACATGGAAGAGAGGACCGCTCTATTTTGTCCTATTAAACCTGCAGGTCTTCAGAAATTAATTGCTGTGCCAACCGAATATGTGTAGCAAAAAACTTTTTTTTATGTTTAAGTGGAATACTTACTGTAACCGCATCTCCTGCTCCTCACTTAATTGTTAACATAAAAGAAAGAGAATATGTTATTTGATTTTTTTTAACAGAATACATTTAATTATATATATATATATATATATATATATATATATATATATATATATATATATATATATATATATATATATATGGAAGGGCAGCAGTGTATATATGTAGGGCAGCATAGAGTAGTGGTTAGAGCTCTGGACTCTTGACTGGAGGGTCGTGGGTCCAATCCCAGGTGGGGGACACTGCTGCTGTACCCTTGAGCAAGGTACTTTACCTAGATTGCTCCAGTAAAAACCCAACTGTATAAATGGGTAATTGTATGTAAAAATAATGTGTAAAAAATAATGTAATTGTATGTCAAAATAATGTGATATCTTGTAGCAATTGTAAGTCGCCCTGGATAAGGGCGTCTGCTAAGAAATAAATAATACAAATAATAATAATAATATATATATATATATATATATTTTTTTTTTAAATGTAACTTACCGCAAACTCTTTTAACTAAGAGAAGAGGGGGGAAAAAAAGTTAGCCAGTTACTCTGAAGCAATTTGATTAAAACCCTAACCCTAAAGAGAATTACCCTTTGAAATTCCTCTTCAGCACCAAACTGTTAGAAGCATATTACAGTAGTATTGCACAAATGAAACGAGCTGTGTTGTGTGATGCCCTGCCATTATGGATTGTGTCCCCTGTTGCTGAGATGAGATGAGGTTAAAAGCTCTAGAGCCACAAATGCAGACGAGCCCGGCTCTTTTTCATTGTGGTTACGACAGTTCACACCCAGCCTCGGCCCTGTTATATTAGCTTCAGTGCACAATCCTTCACCAGTGCAATTTATAGCACTCTGGGTAATTGGTATTTATCAGATTATTTAATGTAATATAGTCTTGATTAACAGACAGTGGATAAAGCTGGCACTACTGTACATACAATATCACATCACACCAAACAAAGAAATGAAAAAGACACTTACCCATTAAACAGCGCAAACGCAATTCTGAGGAAAAAACAGTATAGAAAATTAAAATCAGCTAAAATTGTACATTTGTATGCTTCAGTACCGTGCCTGGGTCATTTGTGTTAGGGTCTCAACTGATATGCAGCAAAGTTGGTAGAGAACAGGTGGGATCCTAATACCTGCTACACAAGAAGTCTTGATGGCAGGTTAAAGAAGCTTCAACAGGGTGAAAATAAAGGCTGGAAACAAAAAGATCCTCGAGAATGTGTGCAATAAGAGGTAAGAATAGTCTTTAAAGCCTTTATCACTGCCACTTTAACTACTCTGCAACATTTCTTACATTTTTATGACATGCACTGAGCAGCACCCTCAGTTGTAAGAGTTTACCACAGTATTTTCTGCTGTCTTCCCCATGCTTTTCCCATGGTTATACTATTCGTTTACCCTAGTTCGTATCCTGGTTTATTATGTTTATTAATATGCTTTACTATACTTTACAATGCTAAACTCTCCTTTATAACACTTTGCTATGCTTTTGCTATGGTGAACGTTTATAAGGGCAGTCACATGAAAAACGAGATCACCATTACCTTGATCCACAGTATGACATTCAGACATCCACAGATACCCTCCATTGCTCAAATATGTGGGCACACTCAATAACTTGTTCTAAAGAATGTCTAGCAAGTTTCAGCACAGTTGGACAAACGGTTGTCTAAATGTCTGTAAAAATATAAGTTCCAGAACCCCCTAGATTCTGACAACTTGTACTAAAGAATGTCATCCGCAAGTTTCCTGACAAATGACAAGTGTGCAATACTCACGATTTGAGCAATAAGCTGAAAAAGATAGGGAGAAGGGGAGAAGGGAGAGTTTAGTGACGTCTTGTCTTCATACAAACTGCACTTGAAGTATAGTTACACAGGTGTTAAACTGCGGGCCAGTTTGGTACTCAGTCTTGCTACATATTGGCAGCAATACCCCTTCACTGTATACAAATTCACGTTATTGATCAGTTGCTAATTTATAACAGTGATAAATCAATTTGCATGAAACAAAAAACTTCATGCAGGGCAGAACTGATTTCAGATAATCATGTCTTAATTTTACGAGATTTAATGGTATTTAATGCTAGGATATTAATAGACTTCATTTGAACAGGGTCACTGTGACTAAATATGTGGAGTTAAAAATTGTGCTTAAATACTTACGAATACTGTTGCCGGTGCAGCGGCGGTAATAATCTAGGGAAGAGATAAAACGTTAGTCTGTGTAGTAATTCATGTTTATGAAAGGCAGTGTGGATGGGAAGTGTGATATTGGGTTTACAACTGAGGAGTTGTATAGTTTAGTGGTTGGAGCTGAGGAACTGGAAAGCACTGTGGTTTAGAGGTTAGAGATGAGGAACTAGGAGGTTGTGTAGCTAAAGGTTCAAGTAGAGGGACAGGGTTGTGTAGTCTAGTGGTTAGACTTTGGGGACATGGGGTTGTATAGCTTAGTGGTTGGAGCTGAGGAACTGGGAAGCAGTGTGGCTTAGCGGTTAGAGATGAGGGACCGGGAAGTTGTGTGACAGAGGTTAGAGCTGAAGGACTGGGAGGTTGTACAGCCTAGTGGTAAGCGCTAAGGGACTGGGAAGCAGTTTGCCTAAAATGTTCGAGAAGCTATATTTTTAAATACAATGATATACTTACAATGCTGGCAAGATTCAGCTGGGGAAAAATAATTGTAGATAATTTAGAAACAGAAACTTTTTTTTACTATTATATATAATTTTCCTTTCTTTCGCTAAGCCTCTATGCCACGTGGTGTCAGGTGGGGTCCTAACCTGCTGCACGGGAAGTAGACTTGCATGTGAGTGTCTATCATCACAGTTACAATGTTGTGACACTGGTCAAAGTCAAAGTAAGTACGTTTTATAGAGATATTTTATTAAACTTCCAGGCATAGAAGGACGTGCCCAGAACACAATACTGAGTAATCAAACATTCCATAAACTGTTACCATTCAATAACCCCATAACTTACAACACATACAAAACATGTTAGATTATACATGCCAATACAGCCAAAATATTTGCTGGAGAGTAGTGTCTATTAAAATAAACAACAACAACAACACAAATAAAAATAAAGTAAAATAAAATAATAATAGCAAGTACGGACTGGATGTGTTCTACTTACTATAGTAGCAGGTGGTGGATCTGTAACCTGGAATATTTCAAATATAAACATAAATACCATAGTTTGATTAAAACCAATATAAAAACTCTATAAACATTTTTTTTTTAATGCAAATGTTAATGTTATAAAGCTAGCAACTAATTCCTTGATTAAATGTCCATTAGATGTCGCTCTAAAGACAGCACGTTCCCTAGGTTTATTATTATTAGACATTTCTCAATAATTTATTCTGTTGACGAGGTGCCCCCATTTCATTTCATCTTTAATAATATGCCCACCTGACTATGTCCACCTTTTATATCTTAGTAATTACTGGAATTGTGGTTTGAATGACAGCAACACAGGGTTTACATTTCTACTAAAAAATAGCGAAATTGATAGGTGTTAAATTGGCAATATCAGTTGTCTGTGTTTGGATATAACCCTAACATAGAACATACTTTGCTTTTCTTTACCATTAATTCATATTCAACCATTTTAACTCGACTGTTCGGTCAAATAAGGAGTCGTTCTACCCTTATTACAAACTACCCAACTTCAGAGTTTCTACAGTACGGAGCTACTGTTTAATTAGGGAATAGAGAATAAAACAATTCTTACCGTGTCTGCATCCAACTTGAAAGGGGAAAGAGAGAGCAATTCAGTAAATACTATTTCTTACACTCTTGCAATTTTATCACTGCTCCCCCCTTTCCTTTGTTGAATAAATTTTGGTTGTTTGTATTTAACAATATGGAGTATGCAGATACTGATGTGACCTACAGAAAAGGTACCAGGATGCAGCAATTTATCTATAGCATAGAAAAGTGAAGAACCACACATTTCTCAGCACAATAAAAGGGTGGGGGTGGGGGAAGGGGGTTGTTTGGGGGGTTGTAAATATTATATATAGTGAGTAACATCAGCATACATTATATTAATACAAATTTCTTTTAGTGTGACGCTTTTATACTTACGCCAGCGCTTTCCTTGTAGGCCTTTGTTCTCACTCCCCGCTATCACACACAGAGAGAGAGAGAGGGGACCTTGTCATTATTGTACTGCAGGGGTTCTCTTGTAGTTTGTGAGTAAGGTGTTCCCTTGAAACTACCCCCAAATTATACAGCTTCATCTACCAATTTCTACACCCCTAAACTATGAATCTGCTACAGCACACATAACACCACACCATATAACACAAATAACATTCCTTAGGATAGGATAATCTACAGCAAAGCTTGTTCTCCAAAATCTTTAGGATACATTTCTAGATATCATGAAATACATGTTTGCCATCACATATGTTTCTTTGAACACCTACAGCGTTTTACACACTTTGCCCCGCCAATTTCGAATCCTGCCCTCCACTAGCACATTAAACCGAGTACAAAGTCAGAAGCTTCATTTTCGCCCTGATGCAAAGGGCTTGAATAGCAGTCATGTCTCTGCTTGCCTCCAGCTACTCACCCAACTCTCTCTTCTCCCCCTGGCTTTCATCACTGTCATCTGCAAAGCCTGTTAAATCATAAAAGAACACACAGCTAAAGTGAGAGGTGCAGTTTACAACTCTACTGAGTGCCTGCTGTGCCAGCCTGGGCCACTTCAAAGAGTTTAACTCATGAACATTAGAGCTTATTATACTGTAAGTCATGTTCCCAACACAGCATACTAATAGAAACTACAATACAATATGCAATACAATAGGGATTTCTGCCATGAAACACCTCAAAGCGCTGTACAGAAATATATATTTAATAAAAAAAATGCCACATATGCATGGTACCTGAATGCCCTCCTAACTCCCACCGTTATGAGCCAAGCCTTCTAGCAACTGCACTTAAAAATCTGTCAAAAGCGCAATTTTAAATTCTGAACGTACCATTACCATAAATGCCCCACCAGGAAAATATAAACAGCTGCCTTTTATCAACTTCATTGAAAAAGAGCTAAAGATATTTTGGATATAGAAAAACAGGTTTTCAATAAAATTTCTACTGATTGTATTGGCTTTTTTTTTAATCTATAAACTAAAACCACATCCCGGTAACAACTTATGATGCCAAATCCGTATTTGCTATTTTTTTTAATGAGCCTTTAAAATACGCAGTTTTACAGCCTGCCTGTGCCTGGCGGTGGGATTGGCTTGGACACTCACCCATTTCACGCTTCTGTTCTAGATCGTCCACCAGTCCGTCCAGTTTACCCTTTTGCCCCAGCAAATCCCTTTCATCTGTGGAAAAGAAAACATTGAATACGTTTAGAGTTTAAACGTTTAAAATAAATAGGCAGGTGTAATGAATCTCCTCCTGGCGGGTGATCAGTTAATAATACTGACATCAGCATAAGACCCGTACGTACCTCTCCACTACAGAGCTTGCTTTGTTGCTGAATGGCAAGATATTCCTCTTTTTTGCAGTTTGCACCCAGCCCTTGCCTTACTATTCAATTCACTGGTCTGAGATGCCAATTCATTACACAGGCCAAATATAGGTGTAGTAAATGCACAGTGTACCGTAGGCCAATTTATTTCGTATTCAATATTTCTTCAGTCTTTCCATATACAATGAAATGCTGTAAACACTCTTATACACAAATACATGATGCAGTAAGTGATGGATGACTTCTCATGATGGCTTTTCTGATTGGATACAATTATTCCCAGTATCGCAACATTTAAATGTTTAAATGTGTTCATTGATACATTATTATAATGTTTTTATTATTTTAATTTAGTGTGCCAATTATTTTACCCCCGATTTTGTCCCCAATTTGAAATGTCCAATAATTTTTCCCCTCACCACAGCAATTCCCCACACAGCTCAGGAGAACTGAAGGTTTAGTGGGCGTCCTCTGATGCCATGGCCGAGCATACTTTTTCTTTTACACCCAGGAACTCTAGAGCAGATTTAAGTGAACAACCGGCCTCTGGAGGACAAAGGCCAGCCCTGCAGGTGTCCGCTTTTGAGCTCACTGGGCGCCTGGCCAGCAGGGTTGCTTCCCTAACCCACGGAAGTGCCATAGCCAATGCGACGCTCCCTTCGGAATCCACAGCGAAGACCGGCCACTTTGCACAGCTAGGATGCAAACCTGTGCTGTATGACTCACCCTGCACACAACCCCGCTGTGCTTTTAACAGGTGAGCCACTCTTAGAAGATTATTCTTTGAACACCTACAGCGTTTTACCCGCTTTACCCCGGCCATTTCAAATCCTGCCCTCCGCTAGCACATTAAACCGAGTACAAAGTCATAAGTTTCATTTTCGCACCGATGCAAAGGGCTTGAATAGCAGTCGGGTCTCTGCTTGCCTCCAGCTACTCACCCAACTCTCTCTTCTCCCCCTGGCTTTCATCACTGTCATCCGCAAAGCCTGTTAAATTGTAAAAGAACACAAGCTAAAGTGAGAGGTGCAGTTTATAGCCCCACTGAGCGCCTGCTGTGCCAGCCTGGGCCACTTCAAAGAGTTTAACTCATGAGCTGATTATACTGTAAGTCATGTTCCCAACACTGCCTACTAATATCAGCTACAATACAATGTGCAATGCAATAGGGATTAATAAAGTGCCTGCCGTGAAACACCTCAAAGCGCTGTACAGATAATATACTGAAATGCCTTGTCAAACATATAGGTTTTTAATCTTGATTTAAAAATTGCCACATATGCATGGTACGTGCCCTACCTCCCACCGTTATGAGCCAGGCCTTCATAGCAAATGCACTTAAAAATCTGTTAAAAGCGTAATTTTATATTGTAAATGTACCATTACTATAAATGCCCTCCGGGAAAATATAAACAGCTGCCTTTTATCAACTTCACTGAAAAACAGCTGTAGATATTTTGCATATAGAAAAACAGGTTTTCAATAAAGATTCTACGGATTGTATTGTTTTTTTTACAATACACAGCTAACGAAAAGAAAACGTTGAATACATTTAGAGTTTAAACGTTTAAAATAAATATGCAGGTGTAATGAATCTCCTCCTAGCAGGTGATCAGTTAATAATACTGACATCAGCATAAGACCCGTACTTACCTCTCCACTACAGAGCTTGCTTTGTTGCTGAACGGCAAGATGTTCCTCTTTTTTGCAGTTTGCACCCAGCCCTTGCCTTACTATTCAATTCACTGGTCTGAGATGCCACTTCATTACACAGGCCAAATATAGGTGTAGTAAATGCACAGTGTACCGTAGGCCAATTTATTTCGTATTCAATATTTCTTCAGTCTTTCCATATACAATGAAATGCTGTAAACACTCTTATACACAAATACATGATGCAGTAAGTGATGGAAGACTTCTCATGATGGCTTTTCTGATTGGTTTCAATCGTTCCCAATATGGCAACGTTTAAATGTTTAAACGTGTTAAATGATACATTATTATAATGTTTTTATTATTTTAATTTAGTGTGCCAATTATTTTACCCCCGATTTTGTCCCCAATTTGAAATGTCCAATAATTTTCCCCCTCACCACAGCAATTCCCCAAACAGCTCAGGAGAAGTGAAGGTTTAGTGGTGTCCTCCGATCCCACAGCCGAGCCAGCTTCCTCTTTTACACCCAAGAACTTGAGAGCGGATTTCAGCGAACAACCAGCCTCTGGAGAGAAAAGGCCAGCCCTGCAGGTGTCCGCTTTTGAGCTCACTGGGCGCCTGGCCAGCAGGGTTGCTTCCCTAACCCACGGAAGTGCCATAGCCAATGCGACGCTCCCTTCGGAATCCACAGCGAAGACCGGCCACTTTGCACAGCTAGGATGCAAACCTGTGCTGTATGACTCACCCTGCACACAACCTGGCTGTGCTTTTAACAGGTGAGCCACTCTTAGAAGCTTATGTTTCTTTGAACACCTACAGCGTTTTACCCGCTTTACCCCGGCCATTTCAAATCCTGCCCTCCGCTAGCACATTAAACTGAGTACAAAGTCATAAGTTTCATTTTCGCACCGATGCAAAGGGCTTGAATAGCAGTCGGGTCTCTGCTTGCCTCCAGCTACTCACCCAACTCTCTCTTCTCCCCCTGGCTTTCATCACTGTCATCCGCAAAGCCTGTTAAATTGTAAAAGAACACAAGCTAAAGTGAGAGGTGCAGTTTACAACTCCACTGAGCGCCTGCTGTGCCAGCCTGGGCCACTTCAAAGAGTTTAACTTATGAGCTGATTATACTGTAAGTCATGTTCCCAACACTGCCTACTAATATCAGCTACAATACAATGTGCAATGCGATAGGGATTAATAAAGTGCCTGCCGTGAAACACCTCAAAGCGCTGTACAGATAATATACTGAAATGCCTTGTCAAACATATAGGTTTTTAATCTTGATTTAAAAATTGCCACATATGCATGGTACGTGCCCTACCTCCCACCGTTATGAGCCAGGCCTTCATAGCAAATGCACTTAAAAATCTGTTAAATGCGTAATTTTATATTGTAAATGTACCATTACTATAAATGCCCTCCGGGAAAATATAAACAGCTGCCTTTTATCAACTTCACTGAAAAACAGCTGTAGATATTTTGCATATAGAAAAACAGGTTTTCAATAAAGATTCTACGGATTGTATTGTTTTTTTTTACAATACACAGCTAACGAAAAGAAAACGTTGAATACATTTAGAGTTTAAACGTTTAAAATAAATATGCAGGTGTAATGAATCTCCTCCTAGCAGGTGATCAGTTAATAATACTGACATCAGCATAAGACCCGTACTTACCTCTCCACTACAGAGCTTGCTTTGTTGCTGAACGGCAAGATGTTCCTCTTTTTTGCAGTTTGCACCCAGCCCTTGCCTTACTATTCAATTCACTGGTCTGAGATGCCACTTCATTACACAGGCCAAATATAGGTGTAGTAAATGCACAGTGTACCGTAGGCCAATTTATTTCGTATTCAATATTTCTTCAGTCTTTCCATATACAATGAAATGCTGTAAACACTCTTATACACAAATACATGATGCAGTAAGTGATGGAAGACTTCTCATGATGGCTTTTCTGATTGGTTTCAATCGTTCCCAATATGGCAACGTTTAAATGTTTAAACGTGTTAAATGATACATTATTATAATGTTTTTATTATTTTAATTTAGTGTGCCAATTATTTTACCCCCGATTTTGTCCCCAATTTGAAATGTCCAATAATTTTTCCCCTCACCACAGCAATTCCCCAAACAGCTCAGGAGAAGTGAAGGTTTAGTGGTGTCCTCCGATCCCACGGCCGAGCCAGCTTCCTCTTTTACACCCAAGAACTTGAGAGCGGATTTCAGCGAACAACCAGCCTCTGGAGGGAAAAGGCCAGCCCTGCTGGTGTCCGCTTTTGAGCTCACTGGGCGCCTGGCCAGCAGGGTTGCTTCCCTAACCCACGGAAGTGCCATAGCCAATGCGACGCTCCCTTCGGAATCCACAGCGAAACCGGCCACTTTGCACAGCTAGGATGCAAACCTGTGCTGTATGACTCACCCTGCACACAACCCCGCTGTGCTTTTAACAGGTGAGCCACTCTTAGAAGCTTATGTTTCTTTGAACACCTACAGCGTTTTACCCGCTTTACCCCGGCCATTTCAAATCCTGCCCTCCGCTAGCACATTAAACCGAGTACAAAGTCATAAGTTTCATTTTCGCACCGATGCAAAGGGCTTGAATAGCAGTCGGGTCTCTGCTTGCCTCCAGCTACTCACCCAACTCTCTCTTCTCCCCCTGGCTTTCATCACTGTCATCCGCAAAGCCTGTTAAATTGTAAAAGAACACAAGCTAAAGTGAGAGGTGCAGTTTACAACTCCACTGAGCGCCTGCTGTGCCAGCCTGGGCCACTTCAAAGAGTTTAACTCATGAGCTGATTATACTGTAAGTCATGTTCCCAACACTGCCTACTAATATCAGCTACAATACAATGTGCAATGCAATAGGGATTAATAAAGTGCCTGCCGTGAAACACCTCAAAGCGCTGTACAGATAATATACTGAAATGCCTTGTCAAACATATAGGTTTTTAATCTTGATTTAAAAATTGCCACATATGCATGGTACGTGCCCTACCTCCCACCGTTATGAGCCAGGCCTTCATAGCAAATGCACTTAAAAATCTGTTAAATGCGTAATTTTATATTGTAAATGTACCATTACTATAAATGCCCTCCGGGAAAATATAAACAGCTGCCTTTTATCAACTTCACTGAAAAACAGCTGTAGATATTTTGCATATAGAAAAACAGGTTTTCAATAAAGTTTCTACGGATTGTATTGTTTTTTTTTACAATACACAGCTAACGAAAAGAAAACGTTGAATACATTTAGAGTTTAAACGTTTAAAATAAATATGCAGGTGTAATGAATCTCCTCCTAGCAGGTGATCAGTTAATAATACTGACATCAGCATAAGACCCGTACTTACCTCTCCACTACAGAGCTTGCTTTGTTGCTGAACGGCAAGATGTTCCTCTTTTTTGCAGTTTGCACCCAGCCCTTGCCTTACTATTCAATTCACTGGTCTGAGATGCCACTTCATTACACAGGCCAAATATAGGTGTAGTAAATGCACAGTGTACCGTAGGCCAATTTATTTGTATTCAATATTTCTTCAGTCTTTCCATATACAATGAAATGCTGTAAACACTCTTATACACAAATACATGATGCAGTAAGTGATGGAAGACTTCTCATGATGGCTTTTCTGATTGGTTTCAATCGTTCCCAATATGGCAACGTTTAAATGTTTAAACGTGTTAAATGATACATTATTATAATGTTTTTATTATTTTAATTTTAGTGTGCCAATTATTTTACCCCCGATTTTGTCCCCAATTTGAAATGTCCAATAATTTTTCCCCTCACCACAGCAATTCCCCAAACAGCTCAGGAGAAGTGAAGGTTTAGTGGTGTCCTCCGATCCCACGGCCGAGCCAGCTTCCTCTTTTACACCCAAGAACTTGAGAGCGGATTTCAGCGAACAACCAGCCTCTGGAGGGAAAAGGCCAGCCCTGCTGGTGTCCGCTTTTGAGCTCACTGGGCGCCTGGCCAGCAGGGTTGCTTCCCTAACCCACGGAAGTGCCATAGCCAATGCGACGCTCCCTTCGGAATCCACAGCGAAGACCGGCCACTTTGCACAGCTAGGATGCAAACCTGTGCTGTATGACTCACCCTGCACACAACCCCGCTGTGCTTTTAACAGGTGAGCCACTCTTAGAAGCTTATGTTTCTTTGAACACCTACAGCGTTTTACCCGCTTTACCCCGGCCATTTCAAATCCTGCCCTCCGCTAGCACATTAAACTGAGTACAAAGTCATAAGTTTCATTTTCGCACCGATGCAAAGGGCTTGAATAGCAGTCGGGTCTCTGCTTGCCTCCAGCTACTCACCCAACTCTCTCTTCTCCCCCTGGCTTTCATCACTGTCATCCGCAAAGCCTGTTAAATTGTAAAAGAACACAAGCTAAAGTGAGAGGTGCAGTTTACAGCTCCACTGAGCGCCTGCTGTGCCAGCCTGGGCCACTTCAAAGAGTTTAACTCATGAGCTGATTATACTGTAAGTCATGTTCCCAACACTGCCTACTAATATCAGCTACAATACAATGTGCAATGCAATAGGGATTAATAAAGTGCCTGCCGTGAAACACCTCAAAGCGCTGTACAGATAATATACTGAAATGCCTTGTCAAACATATAGGTTTATAATCTTGATTTAAAAATTGCCACATATGCATGGTACGTGCCCTACCTCCCACCGTTATGAGCCAGGCCTTCATAGCAAATGCACTTAAAAATCTGTTAAAAGCGTAATTTTATATTGTAAATGTACCATTACTATAAATGCCCTCCGGGAAAATATAAACAGCTGCCTTTTATCAACTTCACTGAAAAACAGCTGTAGATATTTTGCATATAGAAAAACAGGTTTTCAATAAAGTTTCTACGGATTGTATTGTTTTTTTTACAATACACAGCTAACGAAAAGAAAACGTTGAATACATTTAGAGTTTAAACGTTTAAAATAAATATGCAGGTGTAATGAATCTCCTCCTAGCAGGTGATCAGTTAATAATACTGACATCAGCATAAGACCCGTACTTACCTCTCCACTACAGAGCTTGCTTTGTTGCTGAACGGCAAGATGTTCCTCTTTTTTGCAGTTTGCACCCAGCCCTTGCCTTACTATTCAATTCACTGGTCTGAGATGCCACTTCATTACACAGGCCAAATATAGGTGTAGTAAATGCACAGTGTACCGTAGGCCAATTTATTTCGTATTCAATATTTCTTCAGTCTTTCCATATACAATGAAATGCTGTAAACACTCTTATACACAAATACATGATGCAGTAAGTGATGGAAGACTTCTCATGATGGCTTTTCTGATTGGTTTCAATCGTTCCCAATATGGCAACGTTTAAATGTTTAAACGTGTTAAATGATACATTATTATAATGTTTTTATTATTTTAATTTAGTGTGCCAATTATTTTACCCCCGATTTTGTCCCCAATTTGAAATGTCCAATAATTTTTCCCCTCAGCACAGCAATTCCCCAAACAGCTCAGGAGAAGTGAAGGTTTAGTGGTGTCCTCCGATCCCACGGCCGAGCCAGCTTCCTCTTTTACACCCAGGAACTCTAGAGCGGATTTAAGTGAACAACCAGCCTCTGGAGGACAAAGGCCAGCCCTGCAGGTGTCCGCTTTTGAGCTCACTGGGCGCCTGGCCAGCAGGGTTGCTTCCCTAACCCACGGAAGTGCCATAGCCAATGCGACGCTCCCTTCAGAATCCACAGTGAAGACCGGCCACTTTGCACAGCTAGGATGCAAACCTGTGCTGTACGACTCACCCTGCACACAACCTGGCTGTGCTTTTAACAGGTGAGCCACTCTTAGAAACTTATGTTTCTTTGAACACCTACAGCGTTTTACCCGCTTTACCCCGGCCATTTCAAATCCTGCCCTCCGCTAGCACATTAAACCGAGTACAAGTCATAAGTTTCATTTTCGCACCGATGCAAAGGGCTTGAATAGCAGTCGGGTCTCTGCTTGCCTCCAGCTACTCACCCAACTCTCTCTTCTCCCCCTGGCTTTCATCACTGTCATCCGCAAAGCCTGTTAAATTGTAAAAGAACACAAGCTAAAGTGAGAGGTGCAGTTTACAGTTCCACTGAGCGCCTGCTGTGCCAGCCTGGGCCACTTCAAAGAGTTTAACTCATGAGCTGATTATACTGTAAGTCATATTCCCAACACTGCCTACTAATATCAGCTACAATACAATGTGCAATGCAATAGGGATTAATAAAGTGCCTGCCGTGAAACACCTCAAAGCGCTGTACAGATAATATACTGAAATGCCTTGTCAAACATATAGGTTTTTAATCTTGATTTAAAAATTGCCACATATGCATGGTACGTGCCCTACCTCCCACCGTTATGAGCCAGGCCTTCATAGCAAATGCACTTAAAAATCTGTTAAAAGCGTAATTTTATATTGTAAATGTACCATTGCTATAAATGCCCTCCGGGAAAATATAAACAGCTGCCTTTTATCAACATCACTGAAAAATAGCTTTAGATATTTTGCATATAGAAAAACAGGTTTTCAATAAAGATTCTACGGATTGTATTGTTTTTTATCCATTAACTAAAACCACAGCTTGCACTCAAAGTAACTCCGGTCAAGCCAACATATCCCGTTAACAACTTATGATGCCAAATCCAGATTTGCTATTTTTTTTAATGAGTCTTTAGGATACGAAAATAAAAATCTTATGCAAACCCCCTGCAAAGTATTAACGTTCGTGGCAGGAGAAACTGGCTCTGATGTGAAAAACAAAGCAATCAACTCCAAAACAAAACAGACACTCATGCTACATTTGTAATACTAAATAGAGGTAAGAAAAGCAATTCTTATTTTTACACCGACAATTTGTTCACCTTTAATGTTTAATATAGTTTGTGTATTTATATAATACCAGGTGAAGTTTACCAATAATTTTGCAGTTTTCCCATGGTTATACTATGCATTTTCCATAGTTTACATGGTCCATGGTTTTTTCTATGCTTTACCATGCTTTCACTATACTTTGTTATGCTTTTGTTATGCATTCCATAAGAGACTGGAATCATTAAGACATCCAATCGATGTGTTTTGGTAAAGGACCAGCCTCAATGAGCTGAACAGTCTTTTAACCCTCACGCACCTTCTTCGCGTTTCTGCTGCCCCCCTGAGGCCAGATCCAAAAGTGCTTTTCCAAGTCCGTCATCCAGAGTGAGCTTTACTTCTGCAAGTGGAAGGATGTGAGAGGAGAGTTTAAACCTGCAGTGTTTTACAATCGTGACAGCAGCGCATACCTTCAATTCCAAGCTGGAGCAAAGCTTTGAAACGCCTATTATTTGAAAACAGAATAACACCTGTTTCACAAAATTGTAAACAATCAACTGTCATATAATTCAAGCTTTCTTCATCTCTATTAAGTTGTTTGTAACATTAGCATGGATTTTCTCCTCTAAGAATGTCAATGCTTTGAAAAGCGATTTATTAACTGAACTTCCAAAAACTTCAAACACAGATGCATTAGAAGTATTTGAAGATTTGAAGAATCTGCTCATTTTGCTTCTTGCTTTTTAATAATAGTGTTTTGAATGCATCGATTATTGAGTAACCTCAAATTCTATTTCTTAGTATTTTTTTTTTTTTTGGGGTTATTGTGTTCATCATTGGGATTTATAGAGATCTGCTGGTCTGACTTCTATATCTTCGTGAAGTTTGAAACACTGGTACATAGCCAAGACAAGCTTTTGTTTTGGCCTTTTCTACTAAATTG
Source organism: Acipenser ruthenus (assembly GCF_902713425.1). Lineage (NCBI taxonomy): Eukaryota > Metazoa > Chordata > Actinopteri > Acipenseriformes > Acipenseridae > Acipenser > Acipenser ruthenus. The sequence continues at coordinate 36,302,733 of NC_081195.1, read as the reverse complement.
TTTCTTGTAATTTGATTAACTAGTTTGTATTGGTTGTGCTTATTTGACTTTGTATTATGTGCCACCTTTTGACCATATCTCCCTTGAACAAGAGACTTTTCTGTATAAGAACCAGCGCCATCTAGTGATCGGCCACTTTGGAAACAAGTTTCCTTTAGGTTTGCTGGCAATACACTGCTGTACAGCAGATGGTGCTAGTGCTTACTAATATAAAGGCACTTTTGGTGACTAGCCTACTAGGCTACTTTACATGTCTATGGCAGCCAAATACAGCCAAAAATAGCTCCTGAACTCCGGTCAAACACCATAACACAGACTTATCCAAATATTAAAGCAATAGCTACTGTAATAAGAACCGGAAATATTGCAAACGTCTACAAAAGCTAAGTTAAAAAAAAAATCTTTGAAAATGAAATCCACAACTAAGTAGAGAGAGACACTTACCTGCAGCCTGGCTTACCAGTGCCACCGCCAGGAGGGAGGTCAGGAGCAGGAAGGTCTTCATGGTGTTCTTCTCAGTCTCTTGCTGTTGGTGCTTGTGCTCAGTCCAGATCCCTATGGAGGCTTTATAGTGCCCTACAGCAGGTGGGCAGAGGGGCCGAGCCCTATCTCCCAGTTCCAAGAACTGCTTTGCAAAATGACACAGGTCACGCCTCTGACGATAACCACCCAGGTGCGATGATTTGCTTTTTACTGAAAGGAACCTCTCTTCAACACAGTGGTTAAAACTTAGGGACTGTGTGTCAAGTGATAATTTGTCGCAGTACTGAAAAGACACCAGGTATTGTAATATTAGCTTCTAAGGAAATGTTTTTTATGAACAATATTAAAATGTATGGGGGTTTAACATTAACTTTCCAATGCAAACAGTGTAGTATCTCCTTCATATTAATTTTATCTCGTTATCAATGCTGAAGGTACATTGATTAAAAAGTATTTTTTTTCCACCACTCTTTTGTTAAATATGTTATTATAATAAATAACTTTTATTCAGGGTGGGGGGCAGGATTCACTGTTAATCACTTTGTTTTGGTATATTTCCTTTGCCATCTACTTATTTGATACATATAAAACACATCATTGTGATCTTCTCATGAAGCCCCAGGCTTCAAACATATTAAGTTAACAACAGTGTCAGGGTTCCTGAAATATCGAAGTTAGACACCCAGCTAAATCCAGGATAACACAGTGTGATTTAAGAGACAATTACAGCAGGTTTCACAGATTAGCGCTCGTCTTGGTCTATCTCATGTTACTGGTCAATAATCAATATTTGGGCCAAATACTTCCAAAATGTGGAGTGCTGCAGATGAGCTTTTAGGGGCAGTCTAAACTCGGCATAGGAAGTATATTTCATCAGCACTAATTACATCACTGGGAATCAAACTGATAAAGTTCAGAAGTATTTCAGTTCTGATTGCATCTTTTGGGAGTTAAAACATCACTGGATCAGTTTAAAACATGCAAAGAAGCAGGCTAAAATGAGTGGACTCATCCAAATTAAGGCTTAGTTATCAGACAGTCACTGTCTTTATACTGAAAATCTACTGTTTAGTTGTGTTTCCCTTATAAAAGTTTGACACACTAAATTTACACAACGATTTAGCAGTTTCTTCATACTTTTCTCATTGTTTAAAATTATTTGTTGTGCTATTAATATGCTTTATCTCTGTGGGTTTTACAATACTTACCTATGCTTTACCATGCTTTCATGGTGGTTTATTATTACCCTTTGCTATACTTTTACTATGGGGTACTTTCATGAGGATTAACGGGAACAAAATGGTTTAACACCACCACCACAGCGGTTGCTAGTGTATTTCTAAACCATTTTCTATACTCAAGGCCTATTCTGTTCACAACTAGAGATGTACTGGGAGAGTTTCCATGCACGTTTTTTTTTTTTTTTTTTAGCTCGAGACATTTGCTCAAGAAAAATGTCTCGTGTAAAATACTTTTTTGGGTTTCTATTTACTCAGTTTATTTACTCAAGTAAACCGGGCTTTTCACCCAACGTCAAATGGGGAAAGGTGGGGACTGATACGTAAATTAGCTATGCATAAAGTACTCGTTCTGTTTTTGAAGATTATTAGTGAAATTTTGTGAAAATGTGGTTTCCATGCGCAGAGAACTGGTACATGAGTGAATCTAATGCCATCCTAGTTCCCTTGCAGCTGCAAGGGATCAGGGTGATGAAATACCTGGATGAGTGGCTGATTTGTTCCCAGTCCTCGGAGGGGGCAGTGGCCAACACAGCGATTGTGACGGAGCATCTGTCGAGGCTGGGTCTCACCCTCAACGATGTGAAAAGCCAATTAATACCGGTGCAGAGTACGGTCTACTTGGGTCTCCGGCTGGATTCCCTCATGATGCAACCCTACCTGTCGGATGACAGAGTAGCTGCCATTCGTATTTGCCTGGCCCTGTTTCAACTAGGGTCCACTGTGCAAATGATCTTGTGCCAGATATTACTGGGTCTGATGGCCGCAGCTTCGTCAGCCATCCAACTGGGGTTGCTTCACATGCAGCTGCTCCAAATGTGGCTCAATACCTTTCGGCTACACCCCAAGCATGACAGACACCGTCGGCTGGCAATGTCTCGCCTATGTTGGGAAGCACTATGCTTGTGGAGGCAAGCCCCTCACCTGAGTGAAGGCGTAAAGGGGCGTTCACACCGGACGAGGTGCGGCACTGCCGAGTGGCAAAAGTAATTGTTTTCAATGAAGGCGGTCAGCGGCAGAGGGAAGCGGCACTCAAGCGGCACTGCAGAGCGGCGCTCAGGAGATAAAATATTTTCAACTTTTGCCACGCCACGCCGTGATGTAAATTACCAGCAGCCAATCAGGGGAAAGTAGGAGGCTCCTTTGTGAGGAAGAAATAAAAAAAAAATTAAATTAAACGGAGGAAAAGCTTGTGGTTCTGATTTCAGATTTTCCAGAGTTGTATAATACAACATTAGGTAGGTTTGAAATCTGCCTTCATCAAACCGGAGCTCCTGTATCAGCCGATGATATTTGCCGTACCTTTTTCTTTTCTTGAGGATCTCATTGACCCACAGCGATCCTACTTTTTTTTTCTTTCTCAGGTAGAGCAGGGTGATCGCAATTCTCTTTTTTTCTTTGCTGTTCATTGTTCCAGGTATTGTGTTGTCGCTTTTACAGTCCCCCCACCCCCAAAAAAAGTTTGATATGATGGGATGGCAGTAGTTGCATTTTTTAATCATGTGTATACGATAATGCTGAATAATATCAATGTATAATGATGCTTTCAACTCAAACTCTTTGCTTATACCCAGCAAAGAAAGAAAATAGGCAGAGGAGTCCGCGGATCCTGGTCGGGTCACTGGACATCCCTGCACATAAACGCTAGAGCTGAAAGCGGTTCACCTCGCGCTGCAACATTTCCTCCCTGAGCTCCGCAACCAACATGTCCTTATCCGCATGGACAATGTGTCAGTTGTTGCGTATGTGAACCACCAAGGAGGGCTTCGGGCCCCGGGGTTACACCGCATAGCCTTTCGGCTGCTGATCTGGGCACAGAGACTTTTCCTGTCCCTCCGGGCAGTACACCTCCCGGGAGTGGTGAACTGGGCAGCGGACCTCCTCTCCAGGGAGGGTCCTCACCCGTCAGAATGGCGACTGTACCCTCAGGTGGTGCAGTGCATTTGGGAGCGCTTCGGGGAAGCCCAGGTCGATCTGTTTGCCATGGCAGAGATGACCCATTGCCCCCTGTGGTTCTCCCTCCACAGCTGCGGAGGTCCACTACGCGTAGACTCCCTAGCGCACGAATGGCCCAAAGCACTTTTGTACGCTTTCCCGCCTATACTGCTGCTCCCTGCCTTCCTCGAGAAGGTCAGGAGAGACGAGGCGACAGTTCTCCTGGTGGCCCCCAGATGGCCCAGGAGAATCTGGTTTTCGAACCTCTGCCAGCTGCTGCAAGGCCAGCCCTGGGAGATCCCAATGCGCCTGCAAGTGGAAATATTTTCAAAATTGGTGCCATGATCCCGTTTATTGCCCTATAGCAATTGGCTGCGTTCATGATACGCAGACTTTGTTAAGTCTGCGCAGATTCTGTGGAAAACCTGTCCAAATTCATCGTCTGCGTGAACTCAGCCGGAAAAGTCGTCACCAGGTCACGCATCCACGGGCTTTAAAGTCTGCACAGCCATGCAGCTTCTCACGAGGTACTGCGCTAGAGAAGCCGCGGCTCAAAAAAATAGACGAGCGTTGGCTGACAAAGTGTGTAGGCAACCAGATACAATCCTCACTCCATGTGCTACTGCCACCTAGTCAGGGGGTGTGAATCGCCTTTGAGTCATGTCATTTAATTATCTTATGAATGATTTGTAATACAAATTAAAATGATTTGACTCTTTTTCCACACAGTTATTATACTTTTCAAATATTCAGATATTTATTCTAAAGGTTTAAACATGTAAAAAAATAAAATAATGCTAAACGGTTTTAATGAACCAGGGACTGTTTCTACTATACTTTTTCTGATCATGCTGTAAATTATGAAGCTGGTGGAGCACAAAGGGAACTTCGATTGCATCCACTTCTGCGATTAGAATTTCTCTCAACACCACCTCCACTTTTGGTTCTGCTCAGAACTGTTGTTCATCTACCAAAGCTGTCCACGTTCCGTCTGCACAGACCATGACGTTAGGCGCAGACTCCCGTCTGCAATCTAGCCGGCAAAAAAGTGTCGTGAACGCACCCATTATTTTGCAGTTTCTGCAAGATCTGCTAGAGGTGGGTAAATCCCCCTCTACATTGAAAGTATACCTAGCAGCCATTATCTGCAGGCCATGTTCCCACTGACTCAGTATCCATGGGCGCTCATATACTGGCGACCCATTTTCTAAAGGGTGCTTGGCGGTTACATCCTCCTTTTAAAGGACGTCCTCCCCGAATGTTGTCTAGACCTGGTACTGGAGGCTCTCACTAAGGTCCCGTTTGAGCCCATGCCATAGAGCTGAAATATCTCTCTATGAAGACAGCCTTTCTATTAGCTATCACCTCCGCTAAGTGGGTTAGTGAGCTACAGGCACTGTCTGCGCACAGTTCCTGTATGCGTGTTTGGGACAATGGAAACAGGGTAGGTTTTACAATTCATGTAAACGGCTCTCTTCGTTTTCCAGCATGTGTGTTACTTAACCTATTTGCTTTTCTTTACAGTACCATTTGCTTCATATAAAATGCACTTGGAGATAATCCAATAATAAACTAAGGGCTTGAGTGACACCCTTTAAACCTATGTGTACCACATTCTTGTTCAATTCACTTTTTTTTTTTTTTAAATTGACTTTGTTTTACCAGTTTCTACTGGAAGCACACATAGAACTGACTTTTTTCAACATGAGTTGACAACCTTACAGAATGTCATACAGATATATATGGAATCTGGAAGGTGGAATTGTCTTAATTTAGCCAGCAGATGGTGGTATTTCACTATTGTTTTCCATCATGACGGCTAGTGTACTATGGAGGATAATTATTTGTGCCAAATTTTTTAAAAATTAATTAAATAACGAAATAAATAAATAAAATCTGAAATAAATAAATAAATAAATAAATAAATTTTTCTATCTAATGTATTTCGATTTGCATTTTGTTTATTTATTTCGTTTTTATTTATTTATTTATTTATTTATTTTAATTTTAGCACAATCTTTTCACTCGAGTATTTCTCAGTGGCGTCAATCACACTGGAAGGTGTACAAATCACAAAATTAATAACTGCCCACAAATGTAATAATCTCTCCAAAAAATGTTATACACATGTACCAACTTTCAGTTATTATTTATTGCAAAATAAATTGTCATAATTAACTACAAGAGTATATACTTTAATCATTGGGCAGTCATTATTGGGGGTATTGAATGGCTTTTTTAATATATATATATATATATATATATATATATATATATCCAAAACCGGCACTAATGAATATTATTAATTACAAGTTAAACCGTTATTTAAATACAAAAATAAATATGTACTAAGTAATTCACAGGCATTATCATGGTTGCAACATGTGTGGGTGATATTACATTTGTGGACAGGTGGTTATTACATTTGTGGGCAGGTAGTTATTACATTTGTGGTAGATATTACATTTGTGGGCAGGTGGTTATTACAGTTGTGGGTGAGTTTATTACATTTGCGGGCAGGTGGTTATTACATTTGTGGTAGATATTATATTTGTGGGCAGGTGGTTATTACATTTGTGGGAGATATTACATTTGTGGGCAGGTGGTTATTACATTTGTGGGAGATTGGAAAACAGGAAAACAACTCGTTTTTTGTTTTAGTCATTTTCCGATTTTATAGAATTAAATACAAACGCGATTTTTGGCGTGTTTCACCATCAGGTTTGTGTAGGGTGTTAAAAATGTTACATACATGTCACTCTTTATGTATTTATTTTTTGTTGACAAACAATATGCCCTGTATCCCACAGTGACCCACTAAAATATAAACTGATTTGTAATTTGTTCACCCGAAAGACCTGGAGCTCGTTTGTATATCATACAATGTCGTTCTATATAGCGTTTCAATATAACTTTGCTCACACAGATTGCAGGTGATAATTGAACGAAGGACCTATCATATTTGAACTTACTATCTGGCAATATAGAAACGAGCCCCCCGGTTGTTGTCTGTGCCAAAAAATTCTCATCGAGCTCAAAAGAGCTGTGTGCTGGACTAGTATTGCTGGAAACGGGTGGGACGGGACTAGTGGTATACAAACGGGACCCGTTCCAGGAATTCCGTTGCTTCGCTATACAGTTTACAGTCCTTTTAACTGTTTTTTTAAGTATTAGTATTTATTTTATTTTAAATTAGTTAAATGTTCACCTATTTAGCAACCTCTTTTTGAGGATGTTAATTTTAATGGTTTCTTCAGCCGTAGGTTCTCGATTCTGCGTTGACTAACCTGCAGACCAGTTGGTAGAAACTCACCAGCGTCCCGCCCTGATTGACGCTCAATGAGAAATACTAGAGTGAAAAGATTGAGATTAAGTTAACAACAGTGTCAGGGTTCCTGAAATATCGAAGTTAGACACCCAGCTAAATCCAGGATAATACAGTGTGATTTAAGAGACAATTACAGCAGGTTTCACAGATTAGCGCTCGTCTTGGTCTATCTCATGTTACTGGTCAATAATCAATATTTGGGCCAAATACTTCCAAAATGTGGAGTGCTGCAGATGAGCTTTTAGGGGCAGTCTAAACTCGGCATAGGAAGTATATTTCATCAGCACTAATTACATCACTGGGAATCAAACTGATAAAGTTCAGAAGTATTTCAGTTCTGATTGCATCTTTTGGGAGTTAAAACATCACTGGATCAGTTTAAAACATGCAAAGAAGCAGGCTAAAATGAGTGGACTCATCCAAATTAAGGCTTAGTTATCAGACAGTCACTGTCTTTATACTGAAAATCTACTGTTTAGTTGTGTTTCCCTTATAAAAGTTTGACACACTAAATTTACACAACGATTTAGCAGTTTCTTCATACTTTTCTCATTGTTTAAAATTATTTGTTGTGCTATTAATATGCTTTATCTCTGTGGGTTTTACAATACTTACCTATGCTTTACCATGCTTTCATGGTGGTTTATTATTACCCTTTGCTATACTTTTACTATGGGGTACTTTCATGAGGATTAACGGGAACAAAATGGTTTAACACCACCACCACAGCGGTTGCTAGTGTATTTCTAAACCATTTTCTATACTCAAGGCCCTAGAGATGTACTGGGAGAGTTTCCATGCACGTTTTTTTTTTTTTTAGCTCGAGACATTTGCTCAAGAAAAATGTCTCGTGTAAAATACTTTTTTGGGTTTCTATTTACTCAGTTTATTTACTCAAGTAAACCGGGCTTTTCACCCAACGTCAAATGGGGAAAGGTGGGGACTGATACGTAAATTAGCTATGCATAAAGTACTCGTTCTGTTTTTGAAGATTATTAGTGAAATTTTGTGAAAATGTGGTTTCCATGCGCAGAGAACTGGTACATGAGTGAATCTAATGCCATCCTAGCTCCCTTGCAGCTGCAAGGGATCAGGGTGATGAAATACATGGATGAGTGGCTGATTTGTTCCCAGTCCTCGGAGGGGGCAGTGGCCAACACAGCGATTGTGACGGAGCATCTGTCGAGGCTGGGTCTCACCCTCAACGATGTGAAAAGCCAATTAATACCGGTGCAGAGTACGGTCTACTTGGGTCTCCGGCTGGATTCCCTCATGATGCAACCCTACCTGTCGGATGACAGAGTAGCTGCCATTCGTATTTGCCTGGCCCTGTTTCAACTAGGGTCCACTGTGCAAATGATCTTGTGCCAGAGATTACTGGGTCTGATGGCCGCAGCTTCGTCAGCCATCCAACTGGGGTTGCTTCACACGCGGCTGCTCCAAATGTGGCTCAATGCCTTTCGGCTACACCCCAAACATGACAGACACCGTCGGCTGGCAATGTCTCGCCTATGTTGGGAAGCACTATGCTTGTGGAGGCAAGCCCCTCACCTGAGTGAAGGCGTAAAGGGGCGTTCACACCGGACGAGGTGCGGCACTGCCGAGTGGCAAAAGTAATTGTTTTCAATGAAGGCGGTCAGCGGCAGAGGGAAGCGGCACTCAAGCGGCACTGCAGAGCGGCGCTCAGGAGATAAAATATTTTCAACTTTTGCCACGCCACGCCGTGATGTAAATTACCAGCAGCCAATCAGGGGAAAGTAGGAGGCTCCTTTGTGAGGAAGAAATAAAAAAAAAATTAAATTAAACGGAGGAAAAGCTTGTGGTTCTGATTTCAGATTTTCCAGAGTTGTATAATACAACATTAGGTAGGTTTGAAATCTGCCTTCATCAAACCGGAGCTCCTGTATCAGCCGATGATATTTGCCGTACCTTTTTCTTTTCTTGAGGATCTCATTGACCCACAGCGATCCTACTTTTTTTTTCTTTCTCAGGTAGAGCAGGGTGATCGCAATTCTCTTTTTTTCTTTGCTGTTCATTGTTCCAGGTATTGTGTTGTCGCTTTTACAGTCCCCCCACCCCCAAAAAAAGTTTGATATGATGGGATGGCAGTAGTTGCATTTTTTAATCATGTGTATACGATAATGCTGAATAATATCAATGTATAATGATGCTTTCAACTCAAACTCTTTGCTTATACCCAGCAAAGAAAGAAAATAGGCAGAGGAGTCCGCGGATCCTGGTCGGGTCACTGGACATCCCTGCACATAAACGCTAGAGCTGAAAGCGGTTCACCTCGCGCTGCAACATTTCCTCCCTGAGCTCCGCAACCAACATGTCCTTATCCGCATGGACAATGTGTCAGTTGTTGCGTATGTGAACCACCAAGGAGGGCTTCGGGCCCCGGGGTTACACCGCATAGCCTTTCGGCTGCTGATCTGGGCACAGAGACATTTCCTGTCCCTCCGGGCAGTACACCTCCCGGGAGTGGTGAACTGGGCAGCGGACCTCCTCTCCAGGGAGGGTCCTCACCCGTCAGAATGGCGACTGTACCCTCAGGTGGTGCAGTGCATTTGGGAGCGCTTCGGGGAAGCCCAGGTCGATCTGTTTGCCATGGCAGAGATGACCCATTGCCCCCTGTGGTTCTCCCTCCACAGCTGCGGAGGTCCACTACGCGTAGACTCCCTAGCGCACGAATGGCCCAAAGCACTTTTGTACGCTTTCCCGCCTATACTGCTGCTCCCTGCCTTCCTCGAGAAGGTCAGGAGAGACGAGGCGACAGTTCTCCTGGTGGCCCCCAGATGGCCCAGGAGAATCTGGTTTTCGAACCTCTGCCAGCTGCTGCAAGGCCAGCCCTGGGAGATCCCAATGCGCCTGCAAGTGGAAATATTTTCAAAATTGGTGCCATGATCCCGTTTATTGCCCTATAGCAATTGGCTGCGTTCATGATACGCAGACTTTGCTAAGTCTGCGCAGATTCTGCGGAAAACCTGTCCAAATTCATCGTCTGCGTGAACTCAGCCGGAAAAGTCGTCACCAGGTCACGCATCCACGGGCTTTAAAGTCTGCACAGCCATGCAGCTTCTCACGAGGTACTGCGCTAGAGAAGCCGCGGCTCAAAAAAATAGACGAGCGTTGGCTGACAAAGTGTGTAGGCAACCAGATACAATCCTCACTCCATGTGCTACTGCCACCTAGTCAGGGGGTGTGAATCGCCTTTGAGTCATGTCATTTAATTATCTTATGAATGATTTGTAATACAAATTAAAATGATTTGACTCTTTTTCCACACAGTTATTATACTTTTCAAATATTCAGATATTTATTCTAAAGGTTTAAACATGTAAAAAAATAAAATAATGCTAAACGGTTTTAATGAACCAGGGACTGTTTCTACTATACTTTTTCTGATCATGCTGTAAATTATGAAGCTGGTGGAGCACAAAGGGAACTTCGATTGCATCCACTTCTGCGATTAGAATTTCTCTCAACACCACCTCCACTTTTGGTTCTGCTCAGAACTGTTGTTCATCTACCAAAGCTGTCCACGTTCCGTCTGCACAGACCATGACGTTAGGCGCAGACTCCCGTCTGCAATCTAGCCGGCAAAAAAGTGTCGTGAACGCACCCATTATTTTGCAGTTTCTGCAAGATCTGCTAGAGGTGGGTAAATCCCCCTCTACATTGAAAGTATACCTAGCAGCCATTATCTGCAGGCCATGTTCCCACTGACTCAGTATCCATGGGCGCTCATATACTGGCGACCCATTTTCTAAAGGGTGCTTGGCGGTTACATCCTCCTTTTAAAGGACGTCCTCCCCGAATGTTGTCTAGACCTGGTACTGGAGGCTCTCACTAAGGTCCCGTTTGAGCCCATGCCATAGAGCTGAAATATCTCTCTATGAAGACAGCCTTTCTATTAGCTATCACCTCCGCTAAGTGGGTTAGTGAGCTACAGGCACTGTCTGCGCACAGTTCCTGTATGCGTGTTTGGGACAATGGAAACAGGGTAGGTTTTACAATTCATGTAAACGGCTCTCTTCGTTTTCCAGCATGTGTGTTACTTAACCTATTTGCTTTTCTTTACAGTACCATTTGCTTCATATAAAATGCACTTGGAGATAATCCAATAATAAACTAAGGGCTTGAGTGACACCCTTTAAACCTATGTGTACCACATTCTTGTTCAATTCACTTTTTTTTTTTTTTAAATTGACTTTGTTTTACCAGTTTCTACTGGAAGCACACATAGAACTGACTTTTTTCAACATGAGTTGACAACCTTACAGAATGTCATACAGATATATATGGAATCTGGAAGGTGGAATTGTCTTAATTTAGCCAGCAGATGGTGGTATTTCACTATTGTTTTCCATCATGACGGCTAGTGTACTATGGAGGATAATTATTTGTGCCAAATTTTTTAAAAATTAATTAAATAACGAAATAAATAAATAAAATCTGAAATAAATAAATAAATAAATAAATAAATTTTTCTATCTAATGTATTTCGATTTGCATTTTGTTTATTTATTTCGTTTTTATTTATTTATTTATTTATTTATTTTAATTTTAGCACAATCTTTTCACTCGAGTATTTCTCAGTGGCGTCAATCACACTGGAAGGTGTACAAATCACAAAATTAATAACTGCCCACAAATGTAATAATCTCTCCAAAAAATGTTATACACATGTACCAACTTTCAGTTATTATTTATTGCAAAATAAATTGTCATAATTAACTACAAGAGTATATACTTTAATCATTGGGCAGTCATTATTGGGGGTATTGAATGGCTTTTTTAATATATATATATATATATATATATATATATATATATATATATATATATATATATATATATATATCCAAAACCGGCACTAATGAATATTATTAATTACAAGTTAAACCGTTATTTAAATACAAAAATAAATATGTACTAAGTAATTCACAGGCATTATCATGGTTGCAACATGTGTGGGTGATATTACATTTGTGGACAGGTGGTTATTACATTTGTGGGCAGGTAGTTATTACATTTGTGGTAGATATTACATTTGTGGGCAGGTGGTTATTACAGTTGTGGGTGAGTTTATTACATTTGCGGGCAGGTGGTTATTACATTTGTGGTAGATATTATATTTGTGGGCAGGTGGTTATTACATTTGTGGGAGATATTACATTTGTGGGCAGGTGGTTATTACATTTGTGGGAGATTGGAAAACAGGAAAACAACTCGTTTTTTGTTTTAGTCATTTTCCGATTTTATAGAATTAAATACAAACGCGATTTTTGGCGTGTTTCACCATCAGGTTTGTGTAGGGTGTTAAAAATGTTACATACATGTCACTCTTTATGTATTTATTTTTTGTTGACAAACAATATGCCCTGTATCCCACAGTGACCCACTAAAATATAAACTGATTTGTAATTTGTTCACCCGAAAGACTTGGAGCTCGTTCGTATATCATACAATGTCGTTCTATATAGCGTTTCAATATAACGTTGCTCACACAGATTGCAGGTGATAATTGAACGAAGGACCTATCATATTTGAACTTACTATCTGGCAATATAGAAACGAGCCCCCCGGTTGTTGTCTGTGCCAAAAAATTCTCATCGAGCTCAAAAGAGCTGTGTGCTGGACTAGTATTGCTGGAAACGGGTGGGACGGGACTAGTGGTATACAAACGGGACCCGTTCCAGGAATTCCGTTGCTTCGCTATACAGTTTACAGTCCTTTTAACTGTTTTTTTAAGTATTAGTATTTATTTTATTTTAAATTAGTTAAATGTTCACCTATTTAGCAACCTCTTTTTGAGGATGTTAATTTTAATGGTTTCTTCAGCCGTAGGTTCTCGATTCTGCGTTGACTAACCTGCAGACCAGTTGGTAGAAACTCACCAGCGTCCCGCCCTGATTGACGCTCAATGAGAAATACTAGAGTGAAAAGATTGAGATTAAGTTAACAACAGTGTCAGGGTTCCTGAAATATCGAAGTTAGACACCCAGCTAAATCCAGGATAATACAGTGTGATTTAAGAGACAATTACAGCAGGTTTCACAGATTAGCGCTCGTCTTGGTCTATCTCATGTTACTGGTCAATAATCAATATTTGGGCCAAATACTTCCAAAATGTGGAGTGCTGCAGATGAGCTTTTAGGGGCAGTCTAAACTCGGCATAGGAAGTATATTTCATCAGCACTAATTACATCACTGGGAATCAAACTGATAAAGTTCAGAAGTATTTCAGTTCTGATTGCATCTTTTGGGAGTTAAAACATCACTGGATCAGTTTAAAACATGCAAAGAAGCAGGCTAAAATGAGTGGACTCATCCAAATTAAGGCTTAGTTATCAGACAGTCACTGTCTTTATACTGAAAATCTACTGTTTAGTTGTGTTTCCCTTATAAAAGTTTGACACACTAAATTTACACAACGATTTAGCAGTTTCTTCATACTTTTCTCATTGTTTAAAATTATTTGTTGTGCTATTAATATGCTTTATCTCTGTGGGTTTTACAATACTTACCTATGCTTTACCATGCTTTCATGGTGGTTTATTATTACCCTTTGCTATACTTTTACTATGGGGTACTTTCATGAGGATTAACGGGAACAAAATGGTTTAACACCACCACCACAGCGGTTGCTAGTGTATTTCTAAACCATTTTCTATACTCAAGGCCCTAGAGATGTACTGGGAGAGTTTCCATGCACGTTTTTTTTTTTTTTAGCTCGAGACATTTGCTCAAGAAAAATGTCTCGTGTAAAATACTTTTTTGGGTTTCTATTTACTCAGTTTATTTACTCAAGTAAACCGGGCTTTTCACCCAACGTCAAATGGGGAAAGGTGGGGACTGATACGTAAATTAGCTATGCATAAAGTACTCGTTCTGTTTTTGAAGATTATTAGTGAAATTTTGTGAAAATGTGGTTTCCATGCGCAGAGAACTGGTACATGAGTGAATCTAATGCCATCCTAGCTCCCTTGCAGCTGCAAGGGATCAGGGTGATGAAATACATGGATGAGTGGCTGATTTGTTCCCAGTCCTCGGAGGGGGCAGTGGCCAACACAGCGATTGTGACGGAGCATCTGTCGAGGCTGGGTCTCACCCTCAACGATGTGAAAAGCCAATTAATACCGGTGCAGAGTACGGTCTACTTGGGTCTCCGGCTGGATTCCCTCATGATGCAACCCTACCTGTCGGATGACAGAGTAGCTGCCATTCGTATTTGCCTGGCCCTGTTTCAACTAGGGTCCACTGTGCAAATGATCTTGTGCCAGAGATTACTGGGTCTGATGGCCGCAGCTTCGTCAGCCATCCAACTGGGGTTGCTTCACACGCGGCTGCTCCAAATGTGGCTCAATGCCTTTCGGCTACACCCCAAACATGACAGACACCGTCGGCTGGCAATGTCTCGCCTATGTTGGGAAGCACTATGCTTGTGGAGGCAAGCCCCTCACCTGAGTGAAGGCGTAAAGGGGCGTTCACACCGGACGAGGTGCGGCACTGCCGAGTGGCAAAAGTAATTGTTTTCAATGAAGGCGGTCAGCGGCAGAGGGAAGCGGCACTCAAGCGGCACTGCAGAGCGGCGCTCAGGAGATAAAATATTTTCAACTTTTGCCACGCCACGCCGTGATGTAAATTACCAGCAGCCAATCAGGGGAAAGTAGGAGGCTCCTTTGTGAGGAAGAAATAAAAAAAAATTAAATTAAACGGAGGAAAAGCTTGTGGTTCTGATTTCAGATTTTCCAGAGTTGTATAATACAACATTAGGTAGGTTTGAAATCTGCCTTCATCAAACCGGAGCTCCTGTATCAGCCGATGATATTTGCCGTACCTTTTTCTTTTCTTGAGGATCTCATTGACCCACAGCGATCCTACTTTTTTTTTCTTTCTCAGGTAGAGCAGGGTGATCGCAATTCTCTTTTTTTCTTTGCTGTTCATTGTTCCAGGTATTGTGTTGTCGCTTTTACAGTCCCCCCACCCCCAAAAAAAGTTTGATATGATGGGATGGCAGTAGTTGCATTTTTTAATCATGTGTATACGATAATGCTGAATAATATCAATGTATAATGATGCTTTCAACTCAAACTCTTTGCTTATACCCAGCAAAGAAAGAAAATAGGCAGAGGAGTCCGCGGATCCTGGTCGGGTCACTGGACATCCCTGCACATAAACGCTAGAGCTGAAAGCGGTTCACCTCGCGCTGCAACATTTCCTCCCTGAGCTCCGCAACCAACATGTCCTTATCCGCATGGACAATGTGTCAGTTGTTGCGTATGTGAACCACCAAGGAGGGCTTCGGGCCCCGGGGTTACACCGCATAGCCTTTCGGCTGCTGATCTGGGCACAGAGACTTTTCCTGTCCCTCCGGGCAGTACACCTCCCGGGAGTGGTGAACTGGGCAGCGGACCTCCTCTCCAGGGAGGGTCCTCACCCGTCAGAATGGCGACTGTACCCTCAGGTGGTGCAGTGCATTTGGGAGCGCTTCGGGGAAGCCCAGGTCGATCTGTTTGCCATGGCAGAGATGACCCATTGCCCCCTGTGGTTCTCCCTCCACAGCTGCGGAGGTCCACTACGCGTAGACTCCCTAGCGCACGAATGGCCCAAAGCACTTTTGTACGCTTTCCCGCCTATACTGCTGCTCCCTGCCTTCCTCGAGAAGGTCAGGAGAGACGAGGCGACAGTTCTCCTGGTGGCCCCCAGATGGCCCAGGAGAATCTGGTTTTCGAACCTCTGCCAGCTGCTGCAAGGCCAGCCCTGGGAGATCCCAATGCGCCTGCAAGTGGAAATATTTTCAAAATTGGTGCCATGATCCCGTTTATTGCCCTATAGCAATTGGCTGCGTTCATGATACGCAGACTTTGCTAAGTCTGCGCAGATTCTGCGGAAAACCTGTCCAAATTCATCGTCTGCGTGAACTCAGCCGGAAAAGTCGTCACCAGGTCACGCATCCACGGGCTTTAAAGTCTGCACAGCCATGCAGCTTCTCACGAGGTACTGCGCTAGAGAAGCCGCGGCTCAAAAAAATAGACGAGCGTTGGCTGACAAAGTGTGTAGGCAACCAGATACAATCCTCACTCCATGTGCTACTGCCACCTAGTCAGGGGGTGTGAATCGCCTTTGAGTCATGTCATTTAATTATCTTATGAATGATTTGTAATACAAATTAAAATGATTTGACTCTTTTTCCACACAGTTATTATACTTTTCAAATATTCAGATATTTATTCTAAAGGTTTAAACATGTAACAAAATAAAATAATGCTAAACGGTTTTAATGAACCAGGGACTGTTTCTACTATACTTTTTCTGATCATGCTGTAAATTATGAAGCTGGTGGAGCACAAAGGGAACTTCGATTGCATCCACTTCTGCGATTAGAATTTCTCTCAACACCACCTCCACTTTTGGTTCTGCTCAGAACTGTTGTTCATCTACCAAAGCTGTCCACGTTCCGTCTGCACAGACCATGACGTTAGGCGCAGACTCCCGTCTGCAATCTAGCCGGCAAAAAAGTGTCGTGAACGCACCCATTATTTTGCAGTTTCTGCAAGATCTGCTAGAGGTGGGTAAATCCCCCTCTACATTGAAAGTATACCTAGCAGCCATTATCTGCAGGCCATGTTCCCACTGACTCAGTATCCATGGGCGCTCATATACTGGCGACCCATTTTCTAAAGGGTGCTTGGCGGTTACATCCTCCTTTTAAAGGACGTCCTCCCCGAATGTTGTCTAGACCTGGTACTGGAGGCTCTCACTAAGGTCCCGTTTGAGCCCATGCCATAGAGCTGAAATATCTCTCTATGAAGACAGCCTTTCTATTAGCTATCACCTCCGCTAAGTGGGTTAGTGAGCTACAGGCACTGTCTGCGCACAGTTCCTGTATGCGTGTTTGGGACAATGGAAACAGGGTAGGTTTTACAATTCATGTAAACGGCTCTCTTCGTTTTCCAGCATGTGTGTTACTTAACCTATTTGCTTTTCTTTACAGTACCATTTGCTTCATATAAAATGCACTTGGAGATAATCCAATAATAAACTAAGGGCTTGAGTGACACCCTTTAAACCTATGTGTACCACATTCTTGTTCAATTCACTTTTTTTTTTTTTTAAATTGACTTTGTTTTACCAGTTTCTACTGGAAGCACACATAGAACTGACTTTTTTCAACATGAGTTGACAACCTTACAGAATGTCATACAGATATATATGGAATCTGGAAGGTGGAATTGTCTTAATTTAGCCAGCAGATGGTGGTATTTCACTATTGTTTTCCATCATGACGGCTAGTGTACTATGGAGGATAATTATTTGTGCCAAATTTTTTAAAAATTAATTAAATAACGAAATAAATAAATAAAATCTGAAATAAATAAATAAATAAATAAATAAATTTTTCTATCTAATGTATTTCGATTTGCATTTTGTTTATTTATTTCGTTTTTATTTATTTATTTATTTATTTATTTTAATTTTAGCACAATCTTTTCACTCGAGTATTTCTCAGTGGCGTCAATCACACTGGAAGGTGTACAAATCACAAAATTAATAACTGCCCACAAATGTAATAATCTCTCCAAAAAATGTTATACACATGTACCAACTTTCAGTTATTATTTATTGCAAAATAAATTGTCATAATTAACTACAAGAGTATATACTTTAATCATTGGGCAGTCATTATTGGGGGTATTGAATGGCTTTTTTAATATATATATATATATATATATATATATATATATATATATATATATATATATATATATATATATATATATATATATCCAAAACCGGCACTAATGAATATTATTAATTACAAGTTAAACCGTTATTTAAATACAAAAATAAATATGTACTAAGTAATTCACAGGCATTATCATGGTTGCAACATGTGTGGGTGATATTACATTTGTGGACAGGTGGTTATTACATTTGTGGGCAGGTAGTTATTACATTTGTGGTAGATATTACATTTGTGGGCAGGTGGTTATTACAGTTGTGGGTGAGTTTATTACATTTGCGGGCAGGTGGTTATTACATTTGTGGTAGATATTATATTTGTGGGCAGGTGGTTATTACATTTGTGGGAGATATTACATTTGTGGGCAGGTGGTTATTACATTTGTGGGAGATTGGAAAACAGGAAAACAACTCGTTTTTTGTTTTAGTCATTTTCCGATTTTATAGAATTAAATACAAACGCGATTTTTGGCGTGTTTCACCATCAGGTTTGTGTAGGGTGTTAAAAATGTTACATACATGTCACTCTTTATGTATTTATTTTTTGTTGACAAACAATATGCCCTGTATCCCACAGTGACCCACTAAAATATAAACTGATTTGTAATTTGTTCACCCGAAAGACCTGGAGCTCGTTTGTATATCATACAATGTCGTTCTATATAGCGTTTCAATATAACTTTGCTCACACAGATTGCAGGTGATAATTGAACGAAGGACCTATCATATTTGAACTTACTATCTGGCAATATAGAAACGAGCCCCCCGGTTGTTGTCTGTGCCAAAAAATTCTCATCGAGCTCAAAAGAGCTGTGTGCTGGACTAGTATTGCTGGAAACGGGTGGGGCGGGACTAGTGGTATACAAACGGGACCCGTTCCAGGAATTCCGTTGCTTCGCTATACAGTTTACAGTCCTTTTAACTGTTTTTTTAAGTATTAGTATTTATTTTATTTTAAATTAGTTAAATGTTCACCTATTTAGCAACCTCTTTTTGAGGATGTTAATTTTAATGGTTTCTTCAGCCGTAGGTTCTCGATTCTGCGTTGACTAACCTGCAGACCAGTTGGTAGAAACTCACCAGCGTCCCGCCCTGATTGACGCTCAATGAGAAATACTAGAGTGAAAAGATTGAGATTAAGTTAACAACAGTGTCAGGGTTCCTGAAATATCGAAGTTAGACACCCAGCTAAATCCAGGATAATACAGTGTGATTTAAGAGACAATTACAGCAGGTTTCACAGATTAGCGCTCGTCTTGGTCTATCTCATGTTACTGGTCAATAATCAATATTTGGGCCAAATACTTCCAAAATGTGGAGTGCTGCAGATGAGCTTTTAGGGGCAGTCTAAACTCGGCATAGGAAGTATATTTCATCAGCACTAATTACATCACTGGGAATCAAACTGATAAAGTTCAGAAGTATTTCAGTTCTGATTGCATCTTTTGGGAGTTAAAACATCACTGGATCAGTTTAAAACATGCAAAGAAGCAGGCTAAAATGAGTGGACTCATCCAAATTAAGGCTTAGTTATCAGACAGTCACTGTCTTTATACTGAAAATCTACTGTTTAGTTGTGTTTCCCTTATAAAAGTTTGACACACTAAATTTACACAACGATTTAGCAGTTTCTTCATACTTTTCTCATTGTTTAAAATTATTTGTTGTGCTATTAATATGCTTTATCTCTGTGGGTTTTACAATACTTACCTATGCTTTACCATGCTTTCATGGTGGTTTATTATTACCCTTTGCTATACTTTTACTATGGGGTACTTTCATGAGGATTAACGGGAACAAAATGGTTTAACACCACCACCACAGCGGTTGCTAGTGTATTTCTAAACCATTTTCTATACTCAAGGCCCTAGAGATGTACTGGGAGAGTTTCCATGCACGTTTTTTTTTTTTTTAGCTCGAGACATTTGCTCAAGAAAAATGTCTCGTGTAAAATACTTTTTTGGGTTTCTATTTACTCAGTTTATTTACTCAAGTAAACCGGGCTTTTCACCCAACGTCAAATGGGGAAAGGTGGGGACTGATACGTAAATTAGCTATGCATAAAGTACTCGTTCTGTTTTTGAAGATTATTAGTGAAATTTTGTGAAAATGTGGTTTCCATGCGCAGAGAACTGGTACATGAGTGAATCTAATGCCATCCTAGCTCCCTTGCAGCTGCAAGGGATCAGGGTGATGAAATACATGGATGAGTGGCTGATTTGTTCCCAGTCCTCGGAGGGGGCAGTGGCCAACACAGCGATTGTGACGGAGCATCTGTCGAGGCTGGGTCTCACCCTCAACGATGTGAAAAGCCAATTAATACCGGTGCAGAGTACGGTCTACTTGGGTCTCCGGCTGGATTCCCTCATGATGCAACCCTACCTGTCGGATGACAGAGTAGCTGCCATTCGTATTTGCCTGGCCCTGTTTCAACTAGGGTCCACTGTGCAAATGATCTTGTGCCAGAGATTACTGGGTCTGATGGCCGCAGCTTCGTCAGCCATCCAACTGGGGTTGCTTCACACGCGGCTGCTCCAAATGTGGCTCAATGCCTTTCGGCTACACCCCAAACATGACAGACACCGTCGGCTGGCAATGTCTCGCCTATGTTGGGAAGCACTATGCTTGTGGAGGCAAGCCCCTCACCTGAGTGAAGGCGTAAAGGGGCGTTCACACCGGACGAGGTGCGGCACTGCCGAGTGGCAAAAGTAATTGTTTTCAATGAAGGCGGTCAGCGGCAGAGGGAAGCGGCACTCAAGCGGCACTGCAGAGCGGCGCTCAGGAGATAAAATATTTTCAACTTTTGCCACGCCACGCCGTGATGTAAATTACCAGCAGCCAATCAGGGGAAAGTAGGAGGCTCCTTTGTGAGGAAGAAATAAAAAAAAATTAAATTAAACGGAGGAAAAGCTTGTGGTTCTGATTTCAGATTTTCCAGAGTTGTATAATACAACATTAGGTAGGTTTGAAATCTGCCTTCATCAAACCGGAGCTCCTGTATCAGCCGATGATATTTGCCGTACCTTTTTCTTTTCTTGAGGATCTCATTGACCCACAGCGATCCTACTTTTTTTTTCTTTCTCAGGTAGAGCAGGGTGATCGCAATTCTCTTTTTTTCTTTGCTGTTCATTGTTCCAGGTATTGTGTTGTCGCTTTTACAGTCCCCCCACCCCCAAAAAAAGTTTGATATGATGGGATGGCAGTAGTTGCATTTTTTAATCATGTGTATACGATAATGCTGAATAATATCAATGTATAATGATGCTTTCAACTCAAACTCTTTGCTTATACCCAGCAAAGAAAGAAAATAGGCAGAGGAGTCCGCGGATCCTGGTCGGGTCACTGGACATCCCTGCACATAAACGCTAGAGCTGAAAGCGGTTCACCTCGCGCTGCAACATTTCCTCCCTGAGCTCCGCAACCAACATGTCCTTATCCGCATGGACAATGTGTCAGTTGTTGCGTATGTGAACCACCAAGGAGGGCTTCGGTCCCCGGGGTTACACCGCACAGCCTTTCGGCTGCTGATCTGTCCCCCCGAGCAGTACACCTCCCGGGAGTGGTGAACTGGGCAGCGGACCTCCTCTCCAGGGAGGGTCCTCACCCGTCAGAATGGCGACTGTACCCTCAGGTGGTGCAGTGCATTTGGGAGCGCTTCGGGGAAGCCCAGGTCGATCTGTTTGCCATGGCAGAGATGACCCATTGCTCCCTATGGTTCTCCCTCCGCAGCTGCGGAGGTCCACTAGGCGTAGACTCCCTAGCGCACGAATGGCCCAAAGCACTTTTGTACACTTTCCCGCCTATACCGCTGCTCCCTGCCTTCCTCGAGAAGGTCAGGAGAGACGCGGCGACAGTTCTCCTGGTGGCCCCCAGATGGCCCAGGAGAATCTGGTTTTTGAACCTCTGTCAGCTGCTGCAAGGTCAGCCCTGGGAGATCCCGATGCGCCTGCAATTGGAAATAGTTTCAAAATTGGTGCCATGATCCCGTTTATTGCCCTATAGCGATTGGCTGTGTTCACGATATGCAGACTTTGCTAAGTCTGCGCAGATTCTGCGGAAAACCTGTCCAAATTCATCGTCTGCGTGAACTCAGCCGGAAAAGACGTCACCAGGTCACGCATCCACGGGCTTTAACGTCTGCACAGCCACGCAGTTTCTCAAGAGGTACTGCGCTAGAGCAACCGCGGCTCAAAACAATAGACGAGCGTTGGCTGACAAAGTGTGTAGGCAACCAGATACAATCCTCACTCCATTTGCTACTGCCACCTAGTCAGGGGGTGTGAATCGCCTTCGAGTCATGTCATTTAATTATCTTATGAATGATTTGTAATACAAATTAAAATGATTTGACTCTTTTTCCACACAGTTATTATACTTTTCAAATATTCAGATATTTATCCTAAAGGTTTAAATATGTAAAAGAATAAAATAATGCTAAACGGTTTTAATGCACTGTGGCAATGTGCCCCGCCCCTGTGTGCATTTCTGTGTTGTATGTTGCGTGTGGTGTGTTAATGTTGGTGTATAGAGATGGCTGCACGGGATATAAATGGGTGTGTGCAGCACGAGTTATTTAAAATGTATAATTGTATTTAGGCACGGGATTGCACATCACTTCACGTCCATTTAAAGTATATAATATGTGAGCACGAGGTTGCGCATAATTAATTCACATGCTGGGATTCAAGTGAATAATTAATTAGTAATTGAATCCCGGCACAACAGTATATATAGATGCACGTTTTACTCACTCAGGGTTGTGTGTTCGGTGAGTGGAGAACGGGTGTGGAGAGGAGGTAAACGGTAACAAAAAGAATAATAATAAGTAGTATTATTTCACTCACCGTGTTTGTGTGTCTGTCCATGCACCGTTTCTTAATGTTAGTCTATTTTGTTTGTCTATTTATTTTGGCGTAAAGTGCCGTGTCCTGTCTTCTGTTTGTTTAAACTTTTTATTTATAATAAACCGCGCAACAGGGCTTTCATTCATTATTTTCACTCGCAGTGCTGTGTGTTCATTTCTGGTCTGAGGACATCACTAAAGCCAGCCTGTCACACGAACCTTAAACCGCTCTGTTATTTTCAGCAGGTGTAATTGGTTATTGATGAAAGGCTATCAGGGACAGGGAATAACCTACTTTGAATTAAGGAGAATAAATCAGCTTTATAACAGGCAGTTGAAGTGAGATATGTGACCATATGTGCAAGTATTTGAACTATTTTTTGTCCCAGATCAAAATACAGTACTGTCTAACAACTGTCTAATATAAACATACGTTTATATTATCCCTTTATAGCAGGGACTGTTTCTACTATACTTTTTCTGATCATGCTGTAAATTATGAAGCTGGTAGAGCACAAAGGGAACTTCGATTGCATCCACTTCTGCGATTAGAATCCCTCTCAACACCACCTCCACTTTGGTTCTGCTCAGAACTGTTGTTCATCTACCAAAGCTGTCCACGTTCCGTCTGCGCAGACCATGACGTTAGGCGCAGACTCCCGTCTGCAATCTAGCCGGCAAAAAGTGTCGTGAACGCACCCATTATTTTGCAGTTTCTGCAAGATCTGCTAGAGGTGGGTAAATCCCCCTCTACATTGAAATTATACCTAGCAGCCATTATCTGCAGGCCATGTTCCCACTGACTCAGTATCCATGGGCGCTCATATACTGGCGACCCATTTTCTAAAGGGTGCTTGGCGGTTACATCCTCCTTTTAAAGGACGTCCTCCCCGAATGTAGTCTAGACCTGGTACTGGAGGCTCTCACTAAGGTCCCGTTTGAGCCCATGCCATAGAGCTGAAATATCTCTCTATGAAGACAGCTTTTCTATTAGCTATCACCTCCGCTAAGTGGGTTAGTGAGCTACAGGCACTGTCTGCGCACAGTTCCTGTATGCGTGTTTGGGACAATGGAAACAGGGTAGGTTTTACAATTCATGTAAACGGCTCTCTTCGTTTTCCAGCATGTGTGTTACTTAACCTATTTGCTTTTCTTTACAGTACCATTTGCTTCATATAAAATGCACTTGGAGATAATCCAATAATAAACTAAGGGCTTGAGTGACACCCTTTAAACCTAAGTGTACCACATTCTTGTTCAATTCACTTTTTTTTTTTTTAAAGCATAACTTATTATTTTTTTTTAAATCGACTTTGTTTTACCATTTTTTACTGGAAGCACACGCAGAGCTGGCTTTTACAGAATGTCATAC
Source organism: Acipenser ruthenus (assembly GCF_902713425.1). Taxonomy (NCBI): domain Eukaryota; kingdom Metazoa; phylum Chordata; class Actinopteri; order Acipenseriformes; family Acipenseridae; genus Acipenser; species Acipenser ruthenus. The sequence goes on along the minus strand of NC_081195.1, from coordinate 36,278,782 downwards.
AAATATATATGGAATCTGGAAGGTGGAATTGTCTTAATTTAGCCAGCAGATGGTGGTATTTCACTATTGTTTTCCCCCATTACGGCTAGTGTACTATGGAGGATAATTTGTGCCAAAATTTTTAAAAATTAATAAAATAACGAAATAAATAAAAATCTGAAATAAATAAATAAATAAATACATTTTTCTATCTAATGTATTTCGATTTGCATTTTATTTATTTATTTCGTTTTTTTATTTATTTGTTTTTTTTAATTTTAGCACAATCTTTTCACTCGAATATTTCTCACTGGAAGGTGTACAAATCACAAAAGTAATAACTGCCCACAAATGTAATAATCTCTCCAAAAAATGTTATACACATGTACCAACTTTCAGTTATTATTTATTGCAAAATAAATTGTCATAATTAACTACAAGAGTATATACTTTAATCATTGGGCAGTCATTATTTATATATCCAAAACCGGCACTAATGAATATTATTAATAACAAGTTAAATCATTATTTAAATACAAAAATAAATATGTACTAAGTAATTCACGGGCATTATCATGGTTGCAACATGTGTGGGTGATATTACATTTGTTGGCAGGTGGTTATTACATTTGTGGGAGATATTACATTTGTGGACAGGTGGTTATTACATTTGTGGGCAGGTAGTTATTACATTTGTGGTAGATATTACATTTGTGGGCAGGTGGTTATTACATTCGTGGGTGAGTTTATTACATTTGTGGTAGATATTATATTTGTGGGCAAGTGGTTATTACATTTGTGGGAGATTGGAAAACGGGAAAACAACTCGTTTTTTGGTTTAGTCATTTTCTGATTTTATAGAATTACATACAAACGTGATTTTTGGCGTGTTTCACCATCAGGTTTGTGTAGGGTGTTAAAAATGTTACATACATGTCACTCTTTATGTATTTATTTTTTGTTGACAAACAATATGCCCTGCATCCCACAGCGACCCACTAAAATATAAACTGATTTGTAATTTATTCACCCGAAAGACCTGGAGCTCGTTTGTATCTCATACAATGTCTATAGCGTTTCAATATAACGTTGCTCACATAGATTGCAGGTGATAATTGAACGAAGGACCTATCATATTTGAACTTACGATCTCGCAATATAGAAACGAGCCCCCCGGTTGTTGTTTGTGCCAAAAAATTCTCATTGAGCTCAAAAGAGCTGTGTGACGGACTAGTATTGCTGGAAACGTGCGGGGCGGGACTAGTGGTATACAAACGGGACCCGTTCCAGGAATTCCGTTGCTTCGCTATACAGTTTACAGTCCTTTTAACTGTTTTTTTTTTAAATTATTAGTATTTATTTTATTTTAAATTAGTTAAATGTTCACCTATTTAGCAACCTCTTTTTGAGGATGTTAATTTTAATGGTTTCTTCAGCCGTCAGTTCTCGATTCTACGTTGACTAACCTGCAGACCAGTTGGTAGACAATCAAACTCACCAGCGTCCCGCCCTGATTGACGCTCAATGAGAAATACTAGAGTGAAAAGATTGAGATTAAGTTAACAACAGTGTCAGGGTTCCTGAAATATCGAAGTTAGACACCCAGCTAAATCCAGGATAACACAGTGTGATTTAAGAGACAATTACAGCAGGTTTCACAGATTAGCGCTCGTCTTGGTCTATCTCATGTTACTGGTCAATAATCAATATTTGGGCCAAATACTTCCAAAATGTGGAGTGCTGCAGATGAGCTTTTAGGGGCAGTCTAAACTCGGCATAGGAAGTATATTTCATCAGCACTAATTACATCACTGGGAATCAAACTGATAAAGTTCAGAAGTATTTCAGTTCTGATTGCATTTTTTGGGAGTTAAAACATCACTGGATCAGTTTAAAACATGCAAAGAAGCAGGCTAAAATGAGTGGACTCATCCAAATTAAGGCTTAGTTATCAGACAGTCACTGTCTTTATACTGAAAATCTACTGTTTAGTTGTGTTTCCCTTATAAAAGTTTGACACGCTAAATTTACACAACGATTTAGCAGTTTCCTCATACATTTCTCATTGTTTAAAATTATTTGTTGTGCTATTAATATGCTTTATCTCTGTGAGTTTTACAATACTTACCTATGCTTTACCATGCTTTCATGGTGGTTTATTATTACCCTTTGCTATACTTTTACTATGGGGTACTTTCATGAGGATTAACGGGAACAAAATGGTTTAACACACCACCACAGCGGTTGCTAGTGAGGAAGAAATAAAAAAAATTAAATTAAATTAAACGGAGGAAAAGCTTGTGGTTCTGATTTCAGATTTTCCAGAGTTGTATAATACAACATTAGGTAGGTTTGAAATCTGCCTTCATCAAACCGGAGCTCCTGTATCAGCCGATGATATTCGCCGTACCTTTTTCTTTTCTTGAAGATCTCATTGACCCACAGCGATCCTACATTTTTTTTTGTTTCTCCGGTAGAGCAGGGTGATCGCAATTCTCTTTTTTTCTTTGCTGTTCATTGTTCCAGGTATTGTGTTGTCGCTTTTACAGTCCCCCCCCCCCCCCCCCCCAAAAAAAAGTTTGATATGATGGGATGGCAGTAGTTGCATTTTTTAATTATGTGTATACGATAATGCTGAATAATATAAATGTATAATGATGCTTTCAACTCACACTCTTTGCCTATACCCAGAAAACCAGACAAAACTCACAAAGAAAGAAAATATATCCATTTTTAAAAGCAACATGTTTTTAAACAACACAATTGCCTGTTATTTTGGGGGGATTATTTGGGGGTAATTGTGGAGGGATTATGATGGTGTGTGTGGAAGGTTAAAATTAGGTTTTATAAAAAAAATATATAATGTTTCGCTCCTCATTACTTGAAATATATAAAAAGAGTTTTCCCTTCCCGCTGTTTGTTGCTTGTACATGCAAGCCGTGACGTAACAACAGACCGCCCACTGACTTTCCCCTGCCGCATTCGGTGTGAACAGTGGTCTGCGGCTACTGCAGATCGACGCACAAGGAGGCGGCATGCGTGCCGCATCCGGTGTGAACGCCCCTTAAGAATGGGAGTGTTTTTCAATCATCAAGTGGTGACCACGGACGCATCCAACTCCGGTTGGGGGGCGGTCTGTGCAGGTAGAGGAGTCCGCGGATCCTGGTCGGGTCACTGGACATCCCTGCACATAAACGCTCTAGAGCTGAAAGCGGTTCACCTCGCGCTGCAACATTTCCTCCCTGAGCTCCGCAACCAACATGTCCTTATCCGCACGGACAATGTGTCAGTTGTTGCATATGTGAACCACCAAGGAGGGCTTCGGTCCCCGGGGTTACACCGCACAGCCTTTCGGCTGCTGATCTGGGCACAGAGACATTTCCTGTCCCCCCGAGCAGTACACCTCCCGGGAGTGGTGAACTGGGCAGCGGACCTCCTCACCAGGGAGGGTCCTCACCCGTCAGAATGGCGACTGTACCCTCAGGTGGTGCAGTGCATTTGGGAGCGCTTCGGGGAAGCCCAGGTCGATCTGTTTGCCATGGCAGAGATGACCCATTGCTCCCTGTGGTTCTCCCTCCGCAGCTGCGGAGGTCCACTAGGCGTAGACTCCCTAGCGCACGAATGGCCCAAAGCACTTTTGTACGCTTTCCCGCCTATACCGCTGCTCCCTGCCTTCCTCGAGAAGGTCAGGAGAGACGCGGCGACAGTTCTCCTGGTGGCCCCCAGATGGCCCAGGAGAATCTGGTTTTTGAACCTCTGTCAGCTGCTGCAAGGTCAGCCCTGGGAGATCCCGATGCGCCTGCAATTGGAAATAGTTTCAAAATTGGTGCCATGATCCCGTTTATTGCCCTATAGCGATTGGCTGTGTTCACGATATGCAGACTTTGCTAAGTCTGCGCAGATTCTGCGGAAAACCTGTCCAAATTCATCGTCTGCGTGAACTCAGCCGGAAAAGACGTCACCAGGTCACGCATCCACGGGCTTTAACGTCTGCACAGCCACGCAGTTTCTCAAGAGGTACTGCGCTAGAGCAACCGCGGCTCAAAACAATAGACGAGCGTTGGCTGACAAAGTGTGTAGGCAACCAGATACAATCCTCACTCCATTTGCTACTGCCACCTAGTCAGGGGGTGTGAATCGCCTTCGAGTCATGTCATTTAATTATCTTATGAATGATTTGTAATACAAATTAAAATGATTTGACTCTTTTTCCACACAGTTATTATACTTTTCAAATATTCAGATATTTATTCTAAAGGTTTAAATATGTAAAAAAAATAAAATAATGCTAAACGGTTTTAATGCACTGTGGCAATGTGCCCTGCCCCTGTGTGCATTTCTGTGTTGTATGTTGCGTGTGATGTGTTAATGTTGGTGTATAGAGATGGCTGCACGGGATATAAATGGGTGTGTGCAGCACGAGTTATTTAAAATGTATAATTGTATTTAGGCACGGGATTGCACATCACTTCACGTCCATTTAAAGTATATAATATGTGAGCACGAGGTTTCACATAATTAATTCACATCCTGGGATTCAAGTGAATAATTAATTAGTAATTGAATCCCGGCACAACAGTATATATAGATG